>NC_134483.1:120305436-120561333 GCF_040206685.1 Ascaphus truei
TTACCTCATACCTCTTGATAGAGGGTTGTAAGAGACGTGTTCAGAGGTACGCAATGGAGACCGTTTAGAGTCAAACTAAAATTAGGCTTTTTTGCGCCTGTCCCTTTAACACAGCAAAACATATGAAAATAAGCCAAACAAAAAACCTACTCCGCTTTGGAGAATATCTACACGTAGTTCAGCCCTCTCTAACTGGGTGGTTAGCTGAGCTATTTACCAGCCCCAAATATATAAATATATAACAGTCCCATAAGAAAGTCTTATCTGTTTCTTGTAGCTCTAGGAGTGTGAGGAATCGGGGAACACGTCCCTTGTGGCGTGTTCCCGCTGCCTCTGCTCCCCTCTCCGCTGGTTTAAATAGTACCTCCTCTCCTCTCTTACTATACTCCTTGAGAAAGCGCCTGAGTGGGCGTGAAGTGCGTGGGAGGAGGATTCTGTTTGTCTGTGGACGTTGTATCTTTTTTTATGTAGTTAATTTAAAGATTTTTTCATTTTCTTTTTGGCTGGTGAGTTCCATTTTGGCAAGGAGCAGCTGTTCTTCTGATCTTTTCTTTTTTCGTGAGTTTGGGAGGCCCCACCCTATATAAAGATCAGAAACTTTGTGAGTTTGGTCTTCACCATACAGGTGTGTGGAAACACGTCATGCTAGTATCAAAATAAATCTCTGAAGACCTCAGAAAGCTTTGCTGGCTCAGGACCTGGACGGCTTGCCATAATTGACACAACCATGAATCCTGCATTGTCAGAAGATTCTAGAGAAGAATTTCAGGCCATCCGTCTGTGAGCTAGAGCTCAAGCTGAAGCGAAAGCGGGTCATGCAGCAAAACAATGATCATAAACATACAAGCAGAACTACAAAAAAAATTGCTTCCGGTTGAAGAAATTCTGCGTTTTAGAATGGCATAGTCAAAGTCTGGACCTCAATCCCATCGAAATGTTGTGGCAGGACCTGAAGCAAGCTGTCCATGCAAGGAAGCCCTCAAATGTCACCGAGTTGAAGCAGTTCTCACTGATGTTAGACTGACCAGCAGTTACAGGAAATGCTTAGTTGAACTAATTGCTGATCAAGGGGGTGCCACCACGTACTGAATCTAAAGGTTCACATACTTTTTCATACATTGATATTGAATGTTGAATCATTTGTGGATAAATGTTGGAAAAGTATCATGTTTTTGTGGCGTTTGTTTGATTGGGTTAACTTTATCTATTGTTAGGACTTAGATTAAGATCTAATAACATTTTAGGTTTGATATATGGGAAAATCCTAAGGGATTCACAAACTTTCTGGCCGCTGTATATATTTGTTGTTGGCAAGGGGCTTAGCTCCCAAACCCATATGCTGTTTAGTTAGCGCTCCCTTTAGGAGATAGGTTTTATTTCCCTTTAACACTATTTTTGCTGGTGAAAATTGTTTATGTTTTGACAGTTCTGGCTAAATTAAAGTCTATTTTGATTTTTACTTAAAAACGTGTCCTGTTTTTAAAATCTCTGCATACATATCCTACATATGGTGTCAGAAGTTGGGATGAGAGGTTGCCCTTCAATTTAAAAGGATCCCCGGAGACCGTCAGGGAAAGTGTTTGTGCTTTTGTTTGCAACAGTTCCTTCAACAGCTTGAGAAACCGGTGTAAAAGCGGAAGAATCACGTGCAGAAGTGACCAGAATAAAGGGCTACTGATCCATGCAGAAAGCGCTACACTGCACTGGATAAAGGCACATACGCCACAGTCTAAATTGCAGGACTGCTACAGAATTATTTATTTATTTATTTCTAAAAATGTTTTACCAGGAAGTAATACATTGAGAGATACCTCTCGTTTTCAAGTATGTCCTGGGCACAGAGTTATAAAATATACATGGTTAAAATAAAAGAACAGGGTTATACAGTCATTTCACAGACATTTCATGGACAGATAAAGTAGGAAAATTGGGTACAGGGGATAAAGGGCTTGTGAGTTTCAGATAGAAATAGAGCAGCTTTAACATCAGCGAACGGCAGCAAACAGCTCACGCCCTTTAGCTGCCCTTCGGCTGCGCCAAAGGCTGTGCGCCTTTGGGGCAACGCAGATGTACGCTGGAGTGGGTGAGGTTGAATCTGATGCGTCTGTGAACAGAAAGATCTTTCCTTTGTGACCCCATGGCTCATTAACATTCCAGTGGGTGGGGTTGCCGATTCAACAAAGAACAAGCACATGTTAACCCTTAGCACGCTGGTCCTGTGCAGAGGGGAGCAGTTCTTGGGGGGGCCCCATCAGGCTGTGCGCCTTTGGGGCAACGCAGATGTACGCTGGAGTGGGTGAGGTTGAATCTGTAATGGTAGATGGTAACCTACACAAGGTAATGATTCTGTGACCAAAGTCTATTCCATCACGTGTGTGAAAAGACAAAACCAACATGGGTTTTTTAAATGGCTGCTCAGCAAAAATAAAAAACTAGTCTACAGAAACACCTGTGAACTCTATAAGTCTGCCCCAGCTGTATGACTACTACCGGTGATTCTAGCATATTCAGAGAATATCGATGCAGTAGCACCTCCCGAGATCAGGTGAAGAATACACCTAAAAGTGCCAGAATGGAGGGAAAATGTGTTTTGTCTGTAGTGAACTCTGCCACATGATAGTGTCCCTTCAGTCCTTTTGGTGATGGTGAGGATGTCACTTATATGCTCCCAGAAATGTGATGCACCAGCGAAACACCCTTAGGATATTAGGGGGGCCGGGACCATAGGCACCCGGAAGAGTCGTGTCCCTACATCCTTGAACATGAACGCCGGCAGCAAGGGCAGGATCAGATAAACGCCAAATATTTCCACCTGCAACTGTAAGAAAATCATGGTGAGTGCAGTGAAACTGCAGAAATTTCAAGCAAAGAAGGATAGCTCAGTATCCCTGATGCGCCAGAGCCTTCCAAACTAAAGAGGAAGAGAAAGAAGAAGAGGTTCTCATCTTACTATGGAAGTTGCAGACACGTCCGCAAATGACCCTGAGACATCAGAAGGGAGCCAAAATGCCCTGCAGTCTAGAGCGAATGGAAGATTCATCCCGGGAAAGGCGGAATCTCCAGAGAGCCCAAGACATAAGTTGTGTATCCCAAAGAAGTGTCTGTCCGGTTTGGACAGTTAGAAACCCTCAACAAACAATACCAAGGAAGTGGAGCCGGAACAAATAAATGACTATCTCTTGACCATCCCTAAAGATTCTCTGCAAAATACCAGACATGACGGTGGTCTCTTCTGTGAACAATTGGAAAAGGAGATAGAAGCTATTGCCAAGCTACAGAGGGCTTTGTTCGCAGTTGCCTTTGAGTGTGGGACTTTGAAATAGAGCATCGCTTTTGTAGTGACTTTGAAGACCTGATGACTGAGCTGAAGACGGCGAACACTATTATTACCACCATGGTCAAGAAACAGAGCCGCTCTGCTGAAGTTATTTCTGACTGGATGCAGAAGTATTAGGATGCTCTGGCAGAGCCAAAAGTCTTTAGAAAGAAGACCCTCAGTCTACGTATAGAGCTTTATCTCTCTCAGAATGAGTCTCTCAGTCTCAGCACAGAGCTCGGAATCTCTCAAAAGGGGTTTTACAGTCTCAGTGCCGACCTGGAAGTCTTTCAGAGGGCGATTCTCAGTCTCCATACAGAGCTGGATATTTCTTAGCAAGTGGTTCACATTCTCGGCATAGAGCTGGATGTCTCTCGCCAGGAAGTCAGCGGTCTCAGCACAGAACTAGAAATTTCTCAACGGGAATTTTACAAACTTGGTGCAGAACTGTGAGTCTCTCAGAAAGAGTTTCACAGTCTTGATATAGAACTGGAAGTCTCTTTAAAAGAGGTTTGCAGTCTCAATACTGATTTGGAAGTCTTTTAGAAGAAGCTTCACACTCAACAAAGAGCTAGAAGTCACCAGGAAATCCAAAGTCTTGACACAGAGGTGTGTAAATGGAAGGATGACTACAGAAAGTTCCTGAATGTAATAGAGATTGTAAAAACAGAGAACAGAAAACCTACAGAAGTAGGTTTCATATCTGACTGATCAAGTCAGTGAAGGAAAGGAGAAGCTTCACGAGGAAAAAAAGGTGAAGAACCAAATCCAACAAGAAAAGTTGGAACTACAGTTAGCACTAAAAGATGCAGAGGGCACATATCAGCAGGAAAAGAGCTTATCCCTAAGGACTTCAATTAGAACTTTTTCTGATCAGAGTAGACTCTGAAAGAAAGAGAAGCGTTCTAACACTTCAAAAATATTACAGAGCTCTTATCCAAGCAAATTCATAATACAGGCTGCCTACAGAGGAACGCTTGCCGGCTCTAGCGCTAGAATAAAGCAGCCTGCCTTCTCCAGCCAATATGGAGAATGCAACGTCAAAGAAAGAAATATGAACATTTAAAACAATGTGTAATTGTGGTCCTGTGAAATGTTAGGAAGTATCTGCAGCAAAGACACTATAGGAAAATGAAGGAAGCTGCTTGCATGATTCAGTCCAGATATCGGTCCTACATCACAACCAAGCAAGCTGTGCGTTGCTATAAGTGCACACGCAATGCCGTCTCTGTGCTACAATCGGCTCTACACAAAATTCAGGCAAGAAGAACCGAATTACGACTGAGGAGCGCAATACAAATCCAGTCATACCACCGTGCCCACATGGCCTGAACCAGTTTCCTTATGATGAAAGCAGTCGCTATAAAGATTAAGAGTTGGTAAGTGTTGTGTGCTGGGCGATAATGGTGAAAGACAGGGTTGCAGACCTGTCTAAGACATGCAAATGAATATACAGTAATATTTACAGTTGCTTTATGCTTTACTGTGGAGCGTTTTTGTCACTTTTTTTACCCACCATAACCTTAATATATATATATATATATATATATATATATATATATATATATATATATATATATATATATATAATTTAATGCAGCAAATTTGACCAAGGATGCTACATTCGGGAAACGAGCCAACAACTTCCAATCAGAATGAACCTGCACAGACACACAATAACACACCATGAAGAAGGAATATATTGCACTCCAGTGGGACATCACTTCTCACAGCCAGATGATTCCATAAATGATTTAAAAATCCAAATCTTTAACGGAATGTTTAAATGTGCTCAAAAAAGGAAAACATTTGAACTCAAAATGATAATGCTCTTTGGCACTGAAACAAGAGGACTTAATGCTGATATGGGGTTCCTAACTGACTATCATCAGTTTTTGTAATGTTTCTCCCCACCTCTCTATTAATTTTACAATAAACCCTCTCTCCCCCCGGCCCCACCCGCCCCCCCCCCTGCATCTACATCCCCTGCACACTACCGGTGGATGTATGTTCCTAAGTCTCACTGTCTCTTTCATCCATTCATTTACCTGTCTATTTACTATCCCCTTTGCAATTCCTTCTCTGCATCATCACACAGACCCTGAGTCTGTATAATCAGCAGAGAGAGGGACGAGTGGACACAGCCCCCACGCAACCGAGTTTGGTATATCCGCCAAGCTTATCCCAGTCGATGCCTTAGATTGCTGTCTTGTTTTTTTTACATCTGTGTTAAACTCATGGAATCTTTGTAAATCCGAATTGCTGACCTGAGGAAGAGAGAACACTCTCGAAAGCTTGTGGCTCAGTGAGTAAAGACACTGACTGACCCTGAGATTGCTGCAGGGGAGCCTGGTTCAATTCCCGGTGTTGGCTCCTTGTGACCTTGGGCAAGTCACTTTATCTCCCTGTGCCTCAGGCACCAAAAACATAGATTAAAAACATAGATTGTAAGCTCTACGGGGCAGGGACCTGTGCCTGCAAAATGTCTCTGTAAAGCGCTGCGTACAATTAACAGCGCTATACAAGAACATGCTATTATTATATCAATTGTTAGTCCAAAAAAAAATCATCTAATACTGAAGTACTCATTTACTCTACTTTGTCTCAGTGATTTTAAACATAAGTAGTCTCATAGGGGCTTATTCACTGAAGTGCAAGAATCTTTACTAGACAAAAGCAAGACTGACGTTGTCACCATCTTCATAGAGTATTCAAATTCATAAATGTTATTCACAAAGCAACTTTGAGTGGTGTTTGACAAATGTTATAATATGAAAAATGTTGTATGTAATCATTGCAAAATTAAGTATTAACATGTCATAGAGGAATATATTAATTGAAAAGGGAAATCTCACAATTCTTTCCATATACAGGCTGAGGAGGTTGTTACTTCAGCTATAAGAATGTGTATAGATATGTTCTGCCACAGGTCGAATAGTATAGATTAGTGTTCTCAACAAGAGTGCCGGGTAATCCAGATGTGCCGCAACCCTCTGACAAGGGTGCCATGGCCCCAGGGGATATACTCCACTAGCTGCTCAGCGGTTACCCTCCACGTTACCTGGAGACATAACCGCTGCGATCTGCCTCACATCTCAGATCGGCACTGAAGAAAGAGAGAAGCAATTTCCAGACAGAGCAGGAGGAAAGGAGGAAAGAGTGAGTGCTTTGTGTTGGGGGCGAGTCTGGTGGCTTTGTGGGAGTAAGGTGAGGGAGACTAGTGCTTTTTTGTGGGGTGAGGGATGATATGTAGTGTAAAAAGAGAAGGGGGCTAAATGTATTTATGATTAAGGAAGAGGATGAGGGCTGTGGGGGTGATAAATATGGAGTGTTTATTTAGTAAAATGTTGAGTATGATGTTTTATGGTGAATGTGAAGTGTGTAAGAAGATGGTGAGTGTGTTGGATGTGTACCTGTGAAAAGAACGGTTGGTATGTATGTGTGTAAGAGAGGAGGGGATGAGGGAGGTCTGAAGAGCAGTGGTTCCTCTGAGATTTTAAAAATCTTTCAGGGTTGCCCCTGCTCAAGAAAAGTTGAGAACCAGTAGCATTGACGGGGAAAGATCCCACACTACTGGTAATCTCTTTATCTCTGACAATTGCTAGTTCTGGTAAGAACGATGATATAGTGGATGATATTCACTAAATTCTGATATCCGGTATCATACCACGATCCACCATTATGACTGTTATGGGAGACCAGAAGATTACACCGGGATCGCAAGCACAAAATAGAACAAGGGAGTTAACTAAACAGTTTATTTCAGCCAGAGCCAACAGGAGCAACACAATACACAAATACAGGCTTAACTCACAAAAACAGAGTTACCGGGGAATACCAGTTCACTAGGTGCTGGGCACTACTGTAGCTATTTTACCCAGGATGTCTTTCACGATCCGTTCATCTCAGAGTATTCAAGTACCTTGAGATAATAGCTTCTTTGTTCAGATTTCCTGCTAGTGTCTTAACACCAAGACTAGCTACAGTATGAACCATGGAATAACTGTGGCGCTCTGATCAGAGTCGGCTTACATACTTTCTTGGCCTCCATCTGAAACTATGAAAGCCCGGGTGCCAACAAATCAGCAAATAGATTGCCTTCATTGGCCAATCAGACAGAGGGCTCACCTGAAACTGAACAATCAGGGCTGTGGGAGGTGACAGCACTTTAGAACAGCACCAAAGTGGCGGGATTATGGAGAGTGGGAAATTCAAACTGACCAATGGGAATCGAGCTGACAGGGCAAAGATCCAGAACTTGTTTGCCATTTTCAGCTCGATAGGTGCCTCCGTGTCAGGGATGAACAGTGGCTCTGCTTTTGGAATATAGGTTCCCCCAATCTTAGTCAATGCCCTTTCCCACTTCCACAGTGTTCCCAAGCACTTCACCTCGCCCAAAACGGATATCCTGTTTCCCGTTCTTCATTCTGTACTTGTCAGATGAGTGAATTACCATCCTTACAAAATACAATGGAGCCTTACACATGGAGAAATACAACTGCCCTTGGTATAGAATCAACTTGATACCCGATTCTGAGTTTAATTATTTCCAAACAGCGTTCTTAAAACTCTGTGAAACCCATGCTCTGCTACGCAGTATAAGTGATTTACAACCAACTACTGTATGAAGTAACTGGCACTACCAAGGATCTTAACAACTAAACATGTCTGCGGAATATATGCACAATGCAAACAAGACACACAAAAGCCCAATACTAATCTGACAATCTTCACCAGAACACATAAAATCCAGCAAACGTCTGGAAACTCATCAACAATATATCCCAGCCTTCTAGCCATCAACAACCATCTAATATCAAAAAGGATTATATCACTCTGACAAATCTTACTGACATAGCTAATGCATTCAATGAATACTTTTGTGGGGTTTGCTACTTCCCTATTATCAAAGCACAACCTAAACCACAAACATGAAGCTCAATCTGGGAGAACCCCATATCGCTCCACCCTCTCCCAACACTGCCCACTATTTTCAATTTGTCAAAGTATCTGAAGAGGAGATTACACATTCACACCTTAAATTAAAACTAAGCAGCCAATGCGGACCTGACCTACTGCAAATAAAGTTCCTACAACTTGGTGCCCCAGACATTGCCACACCACTTGCCTCCCTAATCAACTCTCTTTTGTCTGTGGGCAATATCCCTAAAACCTGAAAAACTGCCAGAGTTGTGCAAATCTTCAAAAGTGGGGATAAAAACACTGTCTCAAACTACAGGCCAATCTCTCTTCTCCCAATACTATCCACAGTAATTGAAAAATGTGTCCACTCCCAATTAAGCGATTACTATACCAAGACAAATTTAATTAGCCAACTCCAAATATGTACCTACATTCCAAATTTGAAGTTAATCGAACAATTCCCTGAGGAGCTAGAGTGAAAAAAATCAAGCTTTCGTGAACATTTGTTCAGGGACCGCCTGAAGCTATGGACCAAGCATATCAACACCCCACCTATGCTCTTCATTTTGATCCTATTAAATAGCATGCCAAGTTTGGTGGCATCGGGATTAAGCGTTTGGATTTGTGTAGCCGAACAAACAAACTTTCTGAATTATAGTATAAGATGGGGACATAGTATATGGTTCAGCACCCCAAACTCACCTTAGCAAACTAAACACGCTAAACAACTCAATATGCTGATTTGTCCTCCAATGTAACTACAACACACATTACTGCGAAATGCTCAAAGAACTAGATGAGTTTAGGCGCAAAATTACTTTTTCCTGTTTTGCTTTCAAATACTTTCTGGGCAAGCTACCCGCCTATCTGAACAAGTCCTCACCCCTACCACATGCAGCACTTATCATCTGAGATCAGACTCCAAAAGACTGTTCACGGTCCCAAGGTTCAACTAAGTATCCGGACGTTCCTCCTTCTCTTACCGTGCACCCAAAAACTGGAACAATCTACCAGAGACTCATAGCCGCCACCAGTCTAAATTCTTTCAAAACTAAGGCTGTCTCACATTTTAATCTGGTCTGTAACTGTTACATACGCCTATAACATATATTATCTCTAACTGACATGCAATGTCTTTATATATAATGTATAATCCTCTTCATTTAACGTAACCATGAATTATTATCGGGACTCTGTGCTCAGGACACACTTGAAAATGAGAGATAACTCTCAATGTATGATTTCCAGGTAAAACATTTTATAAATAAATAAACAGTCTTACAGTGGAAAAAAAGTGTATATATACTTGGAAGCTATTTTGGCTAGCAATCTTGATGAGTAGGGGCAACCAGGGCTGAACATTTAATATGCATGCCAGGCATCCCCTACCATCAAAACAGCCATTTGAGTCAATACCCTGCATCAGAGCTTAGTTGATTCATATAATATATGACAAACATAACACTTGAGTCAAGAAAACTACATGTAAATCAGTTATTTAGTAGCACTAATTTTACATACATATATAGACAAATGCACTCACCCGCTCACCTGGGGTGAGTGCATTTTGCCCAATTTGTCGAGCCATATATATATATATATATATATATATATATATATATATACCAAAAATAGAATAGATTTAATGCATCAAATAAGCAAAAGGGTCAGTACAAGACAAGTGGAGCGACGTTTCGGACCATCCGGTCCCTTTTCAGCTGGATAAAGGACCAGGAGGTCCGAAACGTCGCTCCCCTTGTCTTGTACTGACCCCTTTTGCTTGTTTGATGCATTAAATATTTTCTATGTATTTTCTTTACCAGAGAGTGCTGCAGATTTTTTCTATTTTGGTTTAGCTGTTCTGTAGCTGGGTGGTGGTCCCGGCTACACTGCGAGCACCCTGACTCTAAGCTAAGTTCTGAATATTTAAAGCAAGCAAAGGGTATACTTAAAAACAGTGTCTCATGGAATGTTATCTGTGCTTGTCCCTCCCCTGACATCCACACACGGGGGAGGGACAAGCACAGATAACATTCCATGAGACACTGTTTTTAAGTATATCCTTTGCTTGCTTCATTAATTGTAACATCGCCGGAAGAAGAGATCAGTGTATCTCGAAAGCTCGCACAAATAAAAGCATTTCGTTAGCCACAGAACGGTATCGTCTATTTATTTTTTGATTATATACTCTATACTCCTCTCAGGATGACGAGTATACATAATATAGATCTTCTTTTTTTATTTAGTATAAAAGTAATGCACTTACAAAATTGTAAAAGGTACGGTGCTTTGAGTTAAAACTGAAATCTAAAATCTAAAGGAACTCCCCGGATGCCGACCTTCTCGACAGTCTCCTCGTGCCCCCCTGTCTTTGCCCTTGCGATGATCCAGACAGGTTCCCGGACGCTCTGTGCTTTTAATGCGAGTCCTGGATTGGAGGTTCCTACTTCCTTCTGTTCGTCTCTCAAACGTGCTGCATTCACCCTTGGTGAGAGATGAACAATTGTGTTTGACAATCATGATTAAATCATGATTAAATCCTGCTTACAAGGCAATAACGTCATAATGATCATCCTCTTAAAAGGCAATGATGTCATAATGACCGCTGCTTTGTCAATTTAAGTAAATACCAGAATATCAGATTTTCAAGAGAAAAAACAACACCACCTAGCCCTCTTAAAAAGCTTCAGGTAATTGATATATTTGTTTAAATAGGCAACTCAGAATAAATAATACATAGCAACCGTCACATTCCCCATCAACTAATGTTAGTTGTTCTTAAATGTTGTGTATATTATTTTTTTATAACGTTACAATGTAACTGCCTTTGCTAGAAAAATCCTTAGTTTTGCATATTTGTTTAATTCATTCATATTAAACACTCCTTTTTGTCAGCTTATTAATAAAGAAGCCACAGTTATTCAATAAATAAACAGAACTGTATATTCAATAGATGGATATGCTCAGCAACACAAAGGGGGGGGGGGGGCTCTTGCTGAAAGCTGTAGTTAGTTAAAACATTTTGGTTGTATGTGTTGTACTTTTCTGCTTTTCTGATACATTTGTTTGATTTTAAAGAGCATTTGTTGGTGTAAGTGTGCGTCATGTATGAAATTATTATGCAAGATTGTGCGAATTACATTTTTTTCTAATTTAAACTTTTTATGTAGCTGGATAAAACATTTTCTGGGGGTTTTTTGTTGCTTAAATTCATGACACGTTACAACCAGAAAGCCTTAATAAAGTGAATAAAGCCTGATATTTTTATTTACACATATATTTATTGCTTATTCACTTATCAAAAGCTTATTTATAACAAATATAGTATATATTAGTCCCACTAATTTCATGAGCACACTGTTCTCTCCTGTTAGAATAAATGTTACATATCATACTATGACGTGTAATGGTTCTTTTCTGACATCATATTGCTACAATGAATACCCTTTCTTACCTTAGTAACTGAAAACCCTTGATACAAAGAGCTGTCACAATATTAACATAGCTGAGGATTAGCAGGACAAGGCTTTCAAGTTCATTCTCAATTAACAATAAAAGGGGGAGGTGAGATTCCGTCATACAAAATACATTTCTGGATGCCTGCTTAACAATTGAGTGGTGATTTCATATGGAATTGGTAACTATAAGCGATATGCCCATAGCAAACAAAGGAATGTGGTTTATTTATCCCTTCTATAGTCTAAATAAGCAGAATGCTATTATATGGCAAGCTATTCCCTTGATAAAATCTAGGTTTACATTTTTTTTAACAAATATTTTGCTATGAACCAAATCTGAGTTAACATTAATAGCTATCTTTATTTTATTCCCAAGCATCTAGAGATGTCCATCTATAGATTTAGTACATGCAGTAGTACAAAATTCTCCCTGTCGAGAGAGTGAGATTTCAAATGTAATATGCGTCACCAATTGTATATATATCCCTTCAAACATCCCTCCAAATAAATTAGGGAGACATGCCTGAGCTGAAAAAGGAGCACACCTGAGGTACCTGGCTAGGAGATATGCTAATAGCTATTCAAAGTATTTGGTTCCCACAACACACGTCGTAAAAGGATTTTCATACCAACTATATAGAGTTTATAAGCCTACAGCTTAAACCTTATCACTGGAATGGTGTCAGACCCAACAGGACTACTGCTTTTCTAGACCACAGCTCTAGCAGTGTGAGCTAAACCAGCTATTGGGTAGTGTCACTGTCACATCCTACTTTTGAGCCGAAGGTACCCTATTTCAGAACAACGCTTAGTAAATATGGCCCACTGTCTTTATAAGATTAGAAGTACTAACTCACGTCACAAACTCACTTTCTTATAGTCCTTTCTCACTGCATTTGCTTTATTTACTGTGTTTCACCTTGTTTTTACTTGTGTGTGTAAGAAAACATATTTTATGTTTTATGTAATCACTATTAGAGTAGGAAGAGAGAAAATACCCCTTAGACATGTATAATGACCTGGACAAAGTAACTTTTAAACATATATATGTTTAAAAGAATGAGAAAGGACCTCCAAAGAGCTGCAAAGTAGAGGATACATTAACATAATACAATGTAAGGGACTTCAACAGTGATACATTTATTAAAAGACAGAATTAAGTGCATGATAAAAGAAAACATAATTATAAAAAGCACAAGATCTGAGGGTGATCCAACCACAATGTGCACTGGTCATAGTAATGAGACATAGTACTTAGTGGTAATTTAAGCAAAATGATAAGCAATGAACGAAGCCTGTATATTTATATTTGCAGAACAAAAGTATCTTGATTTAGAGCTTGTTTGATAATGCAGATTGAAAAATTAAAATGTGTTTTATCACACATTGGATTTTTTAGAGGTGCAGTCACCCTGAAAGAGAATCTATCCACTTAAATGGATAGGTACAAAGAAGGGGTGTAATGCCTCCTGTGCAATCAATATAAACGAGATTGCACAGATCTGGTCTAATAAGATGAAAATGTATAACATTCAGACAGTACCAAGAATATTCATCTACAAATAATTATAGCGCTTGCTTTTTGAACCGCAGTTATAACTGTGTAAACCCTGTGAGCAGCAGAAGTGGCACCCATTTTCTTCTAACCCAGTAGAGCGAGGTAGCCCATGTTCTGTTCATCTTTAATTTAATCTCTCCTGGCCTCAGTAACTCATAGCCCTCACTACATAGTATTACAGTACTTTGTGCTTGAAGTGGTTTCAAGGTTACAATCAACAAAATAGATATCCCTTGGAGGCGTGCTGTTAGTAGACAGTGTGTGTTGATAGCCATCAGCGGGTTCAGCTCACACTATTAGAGCTGTTGCCAAGAAAAACAGTGGTTGTGGGTTCTAGTCCTGTTGGCTCTGACACCATTCTAGTCATTAGGTTGGTGAATTAAGCTTATCAACTCTATAAGGGAGAGGGAGTGGCTCAGTGAGTTAAAGACACTGACTGGCACTGAGAGTTTGAAGCAGAGGAGCCTGGTTCAATTCCCAGTGTCGGCTCCTTGTGACCTTGGGCAAGTCACTTTATCTCCCTGTGCCTCAGGCTCCAAAAAAACCCATAGATTGTAAGCTCCACAGGGCAGGGACTATGTCTGTAAAGTGCTACGTAAAACTAGCAGCGCTATACAAGAACATGCTATTATTATTATTATTATTATTTATTAGTTGGTATGGAAATCCTTTTAGGATACTGTTTGATGGGGCTCATTTAAATATACTTTTCATAGCCATTAGCATATCTCCAATCCAGGTTCCTCAGGTGTGTTCCTTTTTTAGCACAGGTATGTCTGCCTAATTTATCTGGAGGATATTTGAGGGGATATACAGTGTTTGACAAATACGGGTGCTCGCACGCCCCAGGCGACTGGATTTGACCCTGTGGCGACCTCCTCATGGCCGCCCAAGGAGCGCATGCAATTTTCCCTGCTCGCGTTATGTGAGCCGATTATTTGGCTCCTTCTCTACCTGCAATGGCCGCGCGGCATCAGACGCCGCGTTGCCATGCCAACATGACGCTCGTGACGTCATGACATCAATGAGCTGAGGAGCACGAGCCACCATTGGAGCCTGGCGCTGGCCCGCCCGCATGTCCCATCTGTTGCTCGCATGTCCCATCGGCTGCCCGCATGTCCCATTGGCTGCCCGCATGTCCCATTGGCTGCCGCATGTCCCATCAGCTGCCCGCATGTCCCATCTCCCGCCCGGCTGCCCGCATGTCCCATCTCCCGCCCGGCTGCCCGCATGTCCCATCTCCCGCCCGGCTGCCCGCATGTCCCATCTTCCATCCGGCTGCCCGCATGTCCCATCTCCCGCCCGGCTGCCCGCATCTCCCATCTCCCGTCTGGCTGGATGAACTGCTGCACAGGTGGGCCCCCTCCTTTCAATGAATACCCACCCAGTGAGTGTGTCTGTCTGTAAGTGTGTGTGAGTGTGTCTGTGTTAGTGTGTCTGTGTGTGCGTCTGTGTGTGCGTCTGTGTGTGTGTGTCTGAGTGTGTGTCTGAGTGTGTGCCTGAGTGTGTGTCTGTCTCTCGGTGTCTCCCTGTCTCCGTCACTCTCTCCCTGTCTCCGTCACTCTCTCCCTGTCTCCGTCACCCTCTCCCTGTCTCCGTCACCCTCTCTCTATCACCCTCTCCCTGTCTCCGTCACCCTCTCCTTGTCTCCGTCACCCTCTCCCTGTCTCCGTAACCCTCTCCCTGTCTCGTCACCCTCTCCCTGTCTCTGTCACCCTCTCCCTGTCTCGTCAATCTCTGTCGCACCCACACACACTCTTTCTCTCTCTGTCGCACCCACACTCTCTCTCTGTCGCTCTCTCTCTCTCTCTGTCGCTCTCTCTCTCTGTCGCTCTCTCTGTCTGTCGATCTCTCTCTCTGTCATTCACACTCTCTCTGTCGCTCTCTCTCTGTCGCTCTCTCTGTTGCCCTCTCTCTCTGTCGCTCTCTCTGTCGCTCTCTCTCTCTCTGTCGCTCTCTCTCTCTGTCGCTTTCTCTCTCTCTGTCGCTCTCTCTCTCTGTGTCGCTCTCTCTCTCTCTCTGTCGCTCTCTCTCTCTCTGTCGCTCTCTCTTTCTCTGTCACGCTCTCTCTTGCTCTGTTGCGCTCTCTCTTGCTCTCTCTCTCTCTCTCTCTCTCTGTCGCTATCTCTCTCTCACCCACTCTCTCACCCACTCTCTCTCTCTCACCCACTCTCTGTCTAACCCACTCTCTATCTCTCTCTGTCTGTCATCCACACTCTCTCTGTCTGTCACTCACACTCTCTCTGTCTCTCTCCCTGTCTGTCACCCACACTCTCTCTGTCTCTCACACGCACTCTCTCTCTCTGTCTCACCCACACTCTCTCTCCCTATCTCCGTCACTCTCTCCCTGTCTCCGTCACCCTCTCCCTGTCTCCGTCACCCTCTCCCTGTCTCCATCACCCTCTCCCTGTCTCCGTCACCCTCTCCCTGTCTCCGTCACCCTCTCCCTGTCTCCGTAACCCTCTCCCTGTCTCGTCACCCTCTCCCTGTCTTCGTCACCCTCTCCCTGTCTCCGTCACCCTCTCCCTGTCTCCGTCAATCTCTGTCGCACCCACACACACACTCTCTCTCTCTCTCTGTCTCAACCACACTCTCTCTGTCGCAACCACACTCTCTGTCGCTCTTTCTCTGTTGCTCTCTCTCTGTCTCTCTCTCTCTCTGTCGCTCTGTCTGTTGCTCACTCTCTCTCTCTCTGTCGCTCTCTCTCTGTCGCTCTCTCTCTGTCGCTCTCTCTCTGTCGCTCGCTCTCTCTCTGTCGCTCTCTCTCTGTCGCTCTCTCTGTCGCTCTCTCTCTGTCGCTCTGTCTCACTCTCTCTGTCGCTCTCTCTCACCCACTCTCTCACCCACTCTCTCATCCACTCTCTCACCCACTCTCTCACCCACTCTCTCTCACGCACTCTCTGTCTCACCCACTCTCTATCTCTCTCTGTCTGTCACCCACACTCGCTCTGTCTCTCTCTCTGTCTGTCACTCACACTCTCTGTCTCTCTCTCTGTCTGTCACCCACATTCTCTCTGTCTCTCTCACCCACTGTCTCTCTCTGTCTCACCCACACTCTGTCTGTCTCACCCACACTCTCTCTCTGTCTGTCATCCACACTCCCTCTCTCTCACAGTCTGTCACCCACACACACTCGCTCTCTCTGTCTGTCACCCACACTCTCTCACACTCTGGATCTGGATATCTTATTTACCCTATATATCTTAACTGCCCTATACCTACACCGATATAACCAATACTGCTTTCATCCAGATCTAACTCTCGAGCTTCACACGGAAGACATTGGAATCCCCCCTAACCCAGAACACCTCCCCTCCAATGTATCACATTGCGGGAATGAGGGTCCCTGGACATTGAGGGACTGCGGATCAGGTAAGATCCCAGGTGGGATTGCTGCTTTAGATATTGTGAAGCGGGGGCATCCAGACACTGGTTAAGGGGTTCAGGAAACTAGTCATTCACATCTGGCTTTTTTTTCTAGAGCTGACATTTACACACACACGTAACAAGGACTAATTGTAGTATAATGTAATACAATAAATAAACTTATGTCAAAAACGAATGTTGTTCTTACTAGGATTATTTTCAATTTGTTTAATTTTTTAAAGCAGGGTTGGTTGTCGACCACTGTATGTATATATATATATATATATATATATATATATATATATATATATATATATATATATATATATATATATATATACATGTAGAGGTATCAGTACCGTGTTAGCCGAGCTTCAATAATCAAAAAATAAATAGATGATACCGTTCTGTGGCTAACGAAATGCTTTTATTTGTGCGAGCTTTCGAGATACACATCGCCGGAAGAAGAGATCAGTGTATCTCGAAAGCTCGCACAAATAAAAGCATTTCGTTAGCCACAGAACGGTATCATCTATTTATTTTTTGATTATATATATATACACACACACACACACACACATATATATATAAATATATATATATATATATATATATACACACACACATATATATACATATATACAACTGGTGACACATTACATTTGAAAGAATTTGTACGGATTTTTTAGTATCCACTCCGCAGACATATTTTAGTGGGCGGGACGGCTTTTGTCAAAATGATCCACGGAATTCCAGTAAATAGATTTGGACTTGCAAATACAAAATAAAAGTTCCCGGCGCTGAAAATGTCCAAGATACCGTAATCCAAACGAAAGTCTCAGATAAAGGTTTCTGATGGATGGTATATGGAATACAGACAGAGTCCCAGGGTGTTGGTAAGTCCCTTAACGATGTCCACAGTGATTCTGGGGAGACAGAAAAGAAACACACCAATTGCGCAGTATGCAACCACTCTTAACCCCAATCAGAACCAATGGACATAGAAACCCCACTTACAAGATGTACACTTGTATATTCATGGGAGAGAATCTGTGACTGTGTCTTTACTCCGCCTCAGTAGTTCACGGATCCCACGTGACCGGCAGCAGTGCTTTCTTTTTCCATACAGCGAATGGCACTCACAAGGGACGCAGGCGAGGCATGTCCATGCAGGAACAGAAAGATGACACAGATGGTGTAATACGTACACACTTTAATAAAAACTTTTAAAACACAAATCACCCTCACTTACAATAGAAGGGGGATGATAATATGACTCACGAATGCCGTCCGCAACTTGTCAACAGCCTGATGCACGCTTGAGAGCCCTCCTGAATGGCGGTCTCTGCAACTCACAAACCGATGACGTCAGCGGTAGGATGGTGCAGGGCGCTCTCACAGCATCAGTTGGACTATGGTGGCTGGACCGGCTCAAACACTAAGCTCCTCCTCCCTACGCGTTTCGTGACTCTACGTCACTTCCTCAGGGGGTTGGGGAGCTTAGTGGGAGCAGTGTTTAAATACCAATTACAATAAAAAGGCCAACCCACAAAGGGGAGGTCCTGGACATAATGCTAACGAATAATAGTGCTTGGCAATTAACAGCGATCTGGATCCCACTACAGATAGCTGCTGGGATCAATTGCATTACAACTTACAAGCTATGTGCCATAAAATAAATACATATAATTAAATACATATAGTTAAAACACATCTACATGTTATGACACAACACAAATATTAATCAATACAATGATTAAAAATGATTTAAAATTCTAAGTATCTTTTAAAAAGGCTGCCAAATCAAAATCAATGTTTAAACCTAGGGGAGACAGAGTTTTGAGTACATAAATCCAGTAGCTTTCGCGTCTGGATACTAAATTCAATCTGTCTCCCCCGCGCCAAGTACCTTTTGGATTATCAATGCCCATGCAGATCAATCCCTGTGGATCCTGATTGTGTTTTAATCTGAAATGATTTGAGACGCTATGGGTCTCAAGGCCCCTCTTTATGTTGTACACATGTTCAGCGAATCGTCGCTTGAGGGGCCTTCCAGTACGTCCCACGTACTGCAACCCACATGGGCATTGTAAGAGATACACACAAAAGTTAGTTTTGCAATTAATAAATGTCTCAATGTCAAACTTTGTTCCCGTGACACTAGATGTGAATGATTTGGTTTTTATACTATACTTACACCCAATGCAATTTTGACATGTATAATATCCCTTAAGACCATTAAGCCATGTAACATGGCGATCACTAAGACTATCGATTGGACAACTTGGAGAGAGGGAGGACTTAAGATTTCTAGCCCTTCTATACACAATCTTAGGTCTGTCTGGAAGGCAGGTTTTTAAAATGGGATTGCTTTGGAGAATACTCCAATACTTGTTTAATGTTTTAGATATACACTGGCGACACACTTTATTCAAGCTCGGCTAGTCCCACGAATTCGGGTATACCCGGGTGTATTGAGGTATGTGACTGTTTTCTGCCCGAGTGCATTGAGTTATTTTCTAGGCAGGGATTGAAGCATTTTATTCCCTCTGGCTGCAATACTGCACAGTATATATATATATATACTGCATTACAATTCATGAATTTATGCCATCTGGTAGACACGCGAAGCATTGCAGCCTATTAAATCCTAATCATTATCATTTAACAGATCAGCCGCCCATCAGCAAGGCATGAACCCAGGCTGGGAAGGCAAATGCAACGGGGCTTGTCAGAGGTGAGGAGCGGCGCATTCCAGGTATCTGCCAGGTACATACCGGGTATTTGCTCGAATAAAGTGTGTCGGTGCAGTAACAGGGGCCAACCCACTATATTGGGTAATGAAAAAGGGAAATTTTTGTTCTTTCACATGTCCTGGTGCAATGGCTTTCTTTGATATTAGAGTGGCTCTATCTATTTTGCTGACCTCCGTGATGGCCAAATCTAATTCACTACTCCTGTATTCCCTATCTAGGAATTTCTCTTTGAGATCCTTAACCTGTTGTTGGTATAATGAATCTTCCGAACAGTTTCTCTTTTTTCGTAGTGCTTGGCCCTTGGGGATATTTTGAAGCTACCTGGGGTGATGGTGGCTTGATGCCAATAAATAAGTGTTGGCATCAACTTCTTTGTGATAGGTCTTTGTATGAATAATGTTTTCTACTATGTACAAGGAAAGGTCAAGGAATTAATAGTGGACTTGTGTTGATTAAATGTGAACCTTAGGTTCCATGTGTTGGTATTTAGATAATCCTGAAACTTTTCTAGTTCATCCAATGACCCCCTCCAGACACACAGCACATCGTCGATATATCTTTTCCAGAGCACCAGGTTTGCACTAAATGGGTTAGAGGACCATATATGATCCTCTTCCCAGATGAACATGAATAAGTTAGCATAGCAAGGTGCAAACCTGGTGCCCATTGCGGTGCCGCATGTCTGGAGGTAGAACTCACGGTCATAACTAAAATAGTTGTGGGTCAGAATAAATTTGATCCCATCTATGATGAACTGTCCCAGCTTTTCATCTACCTCCACATCTTTCTCCAAAACTCTTCCAATAGCATCCAGTCCCATCTGATGGTCAATTACCGTGTATAATGAGACTACGTCGCTTGTGACCCAACAAAGATCACTACTCCAGGTAAGATCCTGTATCAGGGTTAGCACATGCGAGGTGTCTCTCAGGTAAGATGGGACCTGGACCACATATGGTTAGAGGAGATAATCTAAAAACTGGGACAGATTGGATGTTAACGAGCATATCCCTGATATTATAGGACGGCTGGGGGGTCTCTCGAGATTCTTATGGATCTTCGGGATGAAATAGAACACTGCTATTCTTGGTTGTTCTATAGTTAAGAACTCTAGTTCTTGTGTTGTTATGATTCCATCCCGAAGACCAAGACTCAAGAGAACCACCATTTCTTCTTTAAAGGAGTTAATGGGGTTGCTTTCTAATTTTAAATAGGTAGTGGTATCACCCAGTATTCTAAGTGACTTTTCTTTATAGTACGAAGAGTTCATCACTACCATCCCTCCCCCTTTATCGGCCGCCTTGATAACTATGTTTTTGTTGCATTCAAGGGATTTTACAGCTTTTTTCTCCTCCTGACTTAAATTTTGCCTATGACATTTAAAGTCTGTACTGGCTTTTTCCAGATCAGAGATGACCATCTCTGCAAAAGTGTCCACAAAACTACCTTTCATTCCTTTAGGGTAAAAGGTAGACACATTTTTAAAGGGTGTGAGTGGAGGTTTTTTTGCCGTAGTGGCCAGACTTGGCGTCACAACCCCTCTACTCACCGCATCTCTCATATAATATTTCTTTAAACTAATCTTTCTCCCGTGGTCTGGCCTTTTTCTTTCTCTGTCTCTTCTTTGTCCCTCCTCTCTTCCCTCTGAATCTTCTATTCTGGACCTTTTCCCTTCTAAATTTTGTCTGCCTGGTTGTATCCTGGGACCTCTCCACCTTTCTTGCAGAGGTGCCCGACCTGAGCGATGATCTAAAAAAGAAGTCTGTTTTTGATTAGACTCGTCATACCACCCATGCGGTCTATCTACTGGTGACCTGTCACGATAATGCTGTTCTATAGGATGGGGTTCATCTAAGTTGCCCCTAGTCTCCCTTGAATTGATTCTATCGCGTCTGTTGGTTTTCTTTTTAGTTTTATTCTGATGGATAAAGGGATTGATATCCTGCTTAGGGAATACCTCCCCCTTAGTTTCTACTATTTGACCTTCAAATTTATCGCTTTTGGTAGAGTCAATTCTATCTCTAAAGGGATATGGAAAATAGCTGAAGCGCTCAAATGCAGGTATATCTCAAAATGATAATAAGCCAGACCACTGTACCAGGGTACTAACAATTGATATAGTACCTATTGTGTCATATAATGGGTACTATCCTCCTGAAGACAGGTGGTGTGTGGTGCAACCCACTCACCATCAGTCTCATTGGCAGGTTCCCCTGAAAAATATGCAAATACTCACATCCTGGTAGGGCAGGCAGGCAGGCTGTGCAGCTACTCAATGCAATACAGGGAAAAGGGAGACCAAAAAGCGCACCAGCACAAATGGAGCAGGAAGAACCCAAGACAAAAAAATGATTAAAAGGGCACTTTAATGTGGCAAAAGACCCATCCAATGCATTTCGAACGTCGCAGCGTTCTTTTTCTGCGACGTTCGAAATGCATTGGATGGGTCTTTTGCCACATTAAAGTGCCCTTTTAATCATTTTTTTGTCTTGGGTTCTTCCTGCTCCATTTGTGCTGGTGCGCTTTTTGGTCTCCCTTTTCCCTATCTCTAAAGGGACCTGACAGTTGTGATGCCTGCTGTTTGTCCCTATCTATTTCGCTAATCGTGATAGTTTTGTCTGTTTTCCAGTTTCTTTGTTTATTTTCATCATAATCCCTTTTGTCTCTCATAAACTTTTTATGTTTATTTAATTTGACCTCCTTTTCTGTTTTGTCTATTCTTAGGGACACTTTTTCTTCCAAGGTTTTATACTCAGCTAATTCAATAAATGGTTCCAATTGTTCTTTAATTAGGTTGATTTCCTTATCTAAAATATCTAATGTGACAGCTCTACGTTTTAGTAGTAGTTGTATAAGATCTACTGAACATGTATCTAGTATAAATTTCCATTCTTTTAAAAAACCTTCATCCTCAGAGTCTGAAGTTGGAGGTTTTTGGACTCTAAGTCCTCTCGGTATCCTCTTATGTTCTAGATATTTTCTGAGTGCTATAGTTTCCCATGTTTGCCTCATCTCCTGTGTTAGCAGTTTTTCTAGTTTGGAAAACTGTGAATCAAGGCTATCTTGCTCGGGATCCATAGGGTCATTAGTGTCATTGAAAAGACCATCTATATTAAGCCCTCGTAGTAATCTACTAGTGAATAGTGACGTGAAATGTGATGATGTGATCTGCTGCTGTGGGGGTAATGGAACAAAAACTAAACAAACAACAACAAGTTTCAGGATTATCTAAATACCAACACATGGAACCTAAGGTTCACATTTAATCAACACAAGTCCACTATTAATTTCCTTGACCTTTCCCTGTACATAGTAGAAAACATTATTCATACAAGGACCTATCACAAAGAAGTTGATGCCAACACTTATTTATTGGCATCAAGCCACCATCACCCCAGGTGGATTCAAAATATCCCCAAGGGCCAAGCACTACGAATCAAGAGAAACTCTTCGGAAGATTCAGTATACCAACAACAGGTTAAGGATCTCAAAGAGAAATTCCTAGATAGGGAATACAGGAGTAGTGAATTAGATTTGGCCATCACGGAGGTCAGCAAAATAGATAGAGCCACTCTAATATCAAAGAAAGCCATTGCACCAGGACATGTGAAAGAACAAAAATTTCCCTTTTTCATTACCCAATATAGTGGGTTGGCCCCTGTTATATCTAAAACATTAAACAAGTATTGGAGTATTCTCCAAAGAGATCCCATTTTAAAAACCTGCCTTCCAGACAGACCTAAGATTGTGTATAGAAGGGCTAGAAATCTTAAGTCCTCCCTCTCTCCAAGTTGTCCAATCGATAGTCTTAGGGATCGCCATGTTACATGGCTTAATGGTCTTAAGGGATAATATACATGTCAAAATTGCATTGGGTGTAAGTATAGTATAAAAACCAAATCATTTACATCTAGTGTCACGGGAACGAAGTTTGACATTGAGACATTTATTAATTGCAAAACTAACTTTTGTGTGTATCTCTTACAATGCCCATGTGGGTTGCAGTACGTGGGACGTACTGGAAGGCCCCTCAAGCGACGATTCGCTGAACATGTGTACAACATAAAGAGGGGCCTTGAGACCCATAGCGTCTCAAATCATTTCAGATTAAAACACAATCAGGATCCACAGGGATTGATCTGCATGGGCATTGATAATCCAAAAGGTACTTGGCGCGGGGGAGACAGATTGAATTTAGTATCCAGACGCGAAAGCTACTGGATTTATGTACTCAAAACTCTGTCTCCCCTAGGTTTAAACATTGATTTTGATTTGGCAGCCTTTTTAAAAGATACTTAGAATTTTAAATCATTTTTAATCATTGTATTGATTAATATTTGTGTTGTGTCATAACATGTAGATGTGTTTTAACTATATGTATTTAATTATATGTATTTATTTTATGGCACATAGCTTGTAAGTTGTAATGCAATTGATCCCAGCAGCTATCTGTAGTGGGATCCACATCGCTGTTAATTGCCAAGCACTATTATTCATTAGCATTATGTCCAGGACCTCCCCTTTGTGTGTTGGCCTTTTTATTGTAATTGGTATTTAAACACTGCTCCCACTAAGCTCCCCAAACCCCTGAGGAAGTGACGTAGAGTCACGAAACGCGTAGGGAGGAGGAGCTTAGTGTTTGAGCCGGTCCAACCACCATAGTCCAACTGATGCTGTGAGAGCGCCCTGCACCATCCTACCGCTGACGTCATCGGTTTGTGAGTTGCAGAGACCGCCATTCAGGAGGGCTCTCAAGCGTGCATCAGGCTGTTGACAAGTTGCGGACGGCATTCGTGAGTCATATTATCACCCCCCTTCTATTGTAAGTGAGGGTGATTTGTGTTTTTAAAGTTTTTATTAAAGTGTGTACGTATTACACCATCTGTGTCATCTTTCTGTTCCTGCATGGACATGCCTCGCCTGCGTCCCTTGTGAGTGCCATTCGCTGTATGGAAAAAGAAAGCACTGCTGCCGGTCACGTGGGATCCGTGAACTACTGAGGCGGAGTAAAGACACAGTCACAGATTCTCTCCCATGAATATACAAGTGTACATCTTGTAAGTGGGGTTTCTATGTCCATTGGTTCCGATTGGAGTTAAGAGTGGTTGCATACTGCGCAATTGGTGTGTTTCTTTTCTGTCTCCCCAGAATCACTGTGGACATTGTTAAGGGACTTACCAACACCCTGGGACTCTGTCTGTATTCCATATACCATCCATCAGAAACCTTTATCTGAGACTTTCGTTTGGATTACGGTATCTTGGACATTTTCAGCGCCGGGAACTTTTATTTTGTACTTGCATGTATCTTTACAGGTTTGGAATAATCTGTTTATTAGTCCCCTTGGCAGCTTTCACCACCACCTATAAGTAAGTGGTGATCATTTTCACTTTTATTGTGTGTTTCACCATAATATGTGTATCACTTGCACTTTGTAGATTAGCGCTTGTAGAGGGTATAATATTGTTGTTGTTTAAATAGATTTGGACTGTTCCGCCCATCCCTAGGCTCCCCTCATTTTTTAAATGGGGAAAGGCAGGTTGGTGCTGTACGAGAAGACTCTTTGTCCAGAACAATAGTGAGGATGATCAAAACACTCATGCCTTCACTTCGTCATTAATTAGATCTTACATTAAAGATCGCTGCCTTTAGATTCGAGTGAAGAAAATATGTAGTGTAGATGTAATGTTGTATAGCATCTAGTGTAAATGTACATTTATAACATATAAATGCTAAGCTGTAAATAATTTATAGCTGGCCTTTAATATAGGAGGCTTATGTTTGTGTCAGCTGCCGAATATATTACTTCAGTTTCACATTGTTTGAGGACGGATTTTCAGCAGCTGTCATGATCAATCTAGTTGAGAACTAATAAATGCATGCAATTATTGCATACAAAATATGCTTTAGTAAATACCAAACTGTCAGTTTAGATGGGAATTATCCAATCAAATATGTTACCTTCATTATTTAATGATTTAGCTTGTAGATTAACTTTATTTAAAAGGCAAAAAAATGGTGTGGCAAGTAACTAGATTACAATCTAGTTTAATGTCTGAATTCAGTAAGCAGAGTTAATTTGATTTACTTTAACTTTTTCTCAATGTCGAAGTGAAATCATTTGTAAACGTATGCAATGGAATACATTAAGGGATGTGTCAGAGTAAGTAACATTTCTGTCAATAAGAAAATGATGGTGTATATATAGTTTATTAGTAATTTGAATTAGATTTATTATTAGAGTATTCATACAAATGAGCTGTTTTGTAAATGTTCCACAAACTGTAAGGCATCATAATAGTTTACTATACCACTGTTAAATCAAACAATTATTATTAGCATTTACAGTGGTAACAAACAAGTAAATATATATTTTGATCAATTTCTATACAGTGGCCTGTGTATCAACGCACAGAAAAACTGCAGCAATCTTTCTCCAAAATCGCATCATATGTTACCTAACTTGTTGCTCGAGTTTTTTTTATACATGGTGGACATTTTTAAGCAACAAAGTTAACGTCTCCTCAGCTCTGACAGATTTTTTGCCGCTGATTGAAAGGAGTGAAAGTGACGCACAATTTGATACATCCCATTATAATCCGTGTGCCATGTTACTCCTCCCTAACTCCCTTTCTTTGACAATCCCAAAAGACGAGCTGGCACACATAGTACGAATACTGGGGCAAAGTCCATTGTACATTGGTGCAAAGATGTGCAACACAAAAATCACACAATTTTCTCCAATTGTGCTCCAAAATTGCCTTAGTACATAGGCCCCAAAATGTCTTCTTTGAACCCATGAACTTCTAACTATGAATGATATGAGATTTTATTTCACAAATAATTATATATTTATTTATTTATACATTTTGTTTTCAGTGTAATCAGTCTTAATGTTTTGAAAATTACATTTGAGGCACCAAGGAATGGAAGAAGGAATGGAAGAAGGAATGGAAGATCTGAGTGATTACAACAGCTGGGGGAATAGTGCCATGGGCAGTGCTTATGATGCATACGAAACAACCTCAGAATGTTTGAATTCTTTGATGAAACTTGGTTCCACTAAAATAGAAGCACAGAAGAAGGCCACGTACATAGAACACAAAATATCTGAAAATAGGGCAGCTGTGACCATTCAATCTTTCTATAGGGGATATAGAGTAAGAAGATTTATGCAGTATAATTTGTTGATCGAACCATTGGAGGACATCGGGGTAAATTATCGAGGTATGGCCATGAGCTCTAAATATGATGAAGATCTTTATGAAGAGATAATTTCACAGGAAGATGAGAAAGAAGATGAACTGTTATGGGAAGGAACTACGGAACAAGAAAATGAAGTTTATCATACCGTTTCAACGGTGTCTCAGAATAAGAAAAACATGAAAGGATGTCTAAAAGAAGGCTACAACGAGGATCTAATTAGATCACAAGAACTGAACACTGAACACGATCCTGCTAGCATAAATAAGAAAGATGATTATTGTACTTTAAATAGAAAAATGGACTTGGAAAACCATGCTGCTATAGTTATTCAGGCCTTTTACAGAGGATTAAACGTCAGAAAGAAATATCTTGAGCAAAAGCAAGCAGTCATTACACTGCAATCCTTATGGAGAGGTTATAAAGTAAGACAAATAAATGTTTCTGGAAATGACAATATACATGAAAACACAGAAACAGATAAAGCAATGAGTTTTGGTGTGGCATTAGATATTAAAGATGGAGAATTAAATAACACATCAGAAATTCCTCAAATATTTCAGGAAACTAGAAAAATAGAAGAAAGGGGGCATTCTAGACATGTATTCTCTTATAGGTCCAATAACCCAGATATATCTGAAAATGATGTTCAAATACAAAACCTGACACACATAATGGATTTTCCAGAGTGTTTGTGCGGTAATTTTAGTTATGATGTAGAATTTCCAAGTTATAATACTCTTTTGCAGTGGGATACGACATTCACCAATGAGCATCCAGCTGGAGAGGATGGCATTAAAAGAAGAAAAACTAGAGATCAACTTCAAAAGGAAAGACAATCCGCAACATTAATTCAGTCATCCTGGAGAAGCTATCAAGTTAGGAAAGAACTTAAAGAAATGGGTAAAGCTGCTTCCAAAATTAAGGCTTTTTTTCGAGGATATAAAATAAGGCAAGAACTTCAGTTGCATGATGCTGACAGTAGTAATGGATTTCTGATGTTCAGCTTGTACCACAATGACATGGGATTTGATAAGTACCAAGCACAACTGATGAACACCCGGCTAAAAATGAGACGCAACATGAACGAACCAACACACAAAAGTAGCCATCAACATTCAAGTTATGAAGCATCAAAAACATTTTCACAACAAATTGACTTCCCATCTAAACATCTCATTGGTCCAGCGTTTATTAAAAAAGCATATAAAACTAGGGCACAGCACCAAGAAAATCGCTTTGCGGCCACCCAAATACAAGCTGCCTGGAGGGCGTACCAAGTTAGAAAAGTGATTAGAGGAGAACATGTGGCTGCAACCAAGATCCAAACCTATTATAGAGGTTACAAAATAAGAATGCAATTTCAACTCAGGGAATTACTGAGCTTTGGTAAATATCAGGTAACAGAAGCAGCTGGGGATGCAGAAACTCATTCTTTTTTTCCAGATGAAAAAGCCAGCTTATTTTCAGGAATAAAATCAACTCCTGTATCAACAGTCCAGAGCATTAATGTGAATGCAGGTATAAAAAGCGTACAAACTTACAGAGTTCCTCCCATATCAATACGAGTAACAAGTCCACATGCAGTGGTGCAAGGGTATTGTAAATAAACTAGCACTGGAGCAAAAAGGCGATACACTGTCCCGACCAGTCCTACTGTGCGTTGTCTCTGTCAAAAATGGTGAGGAATGGATTAAAATTACAAATGAAATAAAACTGCAGTATGTATTGATTCATTTTGTGCTACGGCCCTTGAAATATAACACTGTCAATCAGCGGCGGATTTGAAAATCTGCCACACCCAGGCACTTACATGTGGCGGCCGTCCCCTTCTTCTTCTGAACCGCAGCGTCAAATGACGCCTCAGACAGTACCAACGTGACGTCGCATTGTGTTGCCATGATAACGCGGTGTCATGGCGTCATTTGACTCTGCGGTTCAGAAGGGGAAGGAGGAGGGCGGCAGCAAATATGCAGCCGACACATGTAAGTGCCTTTCCAACAGGCCCAATAGGCCAGAGAGCGCGGCAAATGTATGTGGGGGATGCCCCGACATTTGGCCACCCTTGGCCCAGAAAGAAGAAAAAAATGTGAAGGGTGCAATCTAAGTAAAATACTTTATATATCACTTTAAATGATCATACACAATACAATATTGTGCACTCACACATCAATAAAAATAAGATTAAAAAGGTATAATTGCCTGAGAAAAGTCTCCACTCTCTCTCCTCCTGTATTTGCTGCTGGCTGGATATCAAATGTGAGTGCAGCGCTTCCCCAGGGTGTCCCCTGGACATCAAATGTGAGTGCAGCGCTTCACCAGGGTGTCCGCTGGACTGCAGTGTTATCTCAGTATATGAGGCCAGTGTCCATTTGAAGTTCCGCAAACCTCCGCTGTCTGACAGTGGGTGCAGCTCCTCTCCACAGGTGCCTTCTGTTTCTGATCATCATCCTGGCGATACTGTATCCCCCAGCTCCTTCCTGGTCTGACGTCACTGACCGGAAATGATGCGTCCTCGTCAGCGTTCCCACCAGTGCTTCAGCTCTCTGAGTCTCTTCACTCAGCGCAGGTGTGGAGTGAATCACGGAGAATAACCACAGACTGTGCATGACACTGCTTCTTCTTGCTGAGATAAAACTGCAGTCCAGGGGACACCCTGGGGAAGCGCTGCCCTCACATTTGATATCCAGCCAGCAGCAAATACAGGAGGAGTGAGACTGGAGACTTTTCTCAGGCAATTATATCTTTTTAATCTTATTTTTATTGATGTGAGTGCATAATATTGTATTGTATTGTTTATGATCATTTAAAATGATATGTAGCCCTGTTTCCTAGTGAACACAGACTGCTACCATATGCTGTATGACCTGCAGGCTCACAGGGCCTGAGCCTCCGCTACGGAGAGCCTGGGGCACGCAATATAATAGCTAATACCTGATACTTGGTGCAGCGCCTCCACCTGCGGCAGCTCCCGCCAGAGGGGGAGTGGTTCTTCGCAGGACACTTATGTACATCAACACACACACAGCAGTATAACCAACCAAATAACTTTACTAGCATGAACGGGTTTGCTTGTCTCTCACGTATCAACAGGTGTCCCTCCCTAGAGGGGCACTATCTACGGCGTCTCGCAGGACGTTAACTTCCCTCCTTCACCGGGTGATTCTACCCGTGTCCAATTTCCCCCCAGTCCAATATATATCCCCCCACCCTCAAGTGAGATACTGAGCCTATATGTGTCCTGAATAAGAGGTGATATCGTTGGTGCACTTGTGGTTTACCTGCCGGGCACTCCAGTACCCGGGCCTGCAAGGGTCTTCACAAAGGATCAGTGGGGCCGAGGTGACGTCGGCAGTAGACGTCCGGGGCGATCCCATCCAGACGTGCGGCAGCACGGTAGCAGGGTCTGAGCCCAGACCTCCTGCTAGATACCCACTGTCTCTTTAAGCGATCACTGAACGGCATAATAAGGGAACCGGAACCTGTCTAGGGCCAGTCCCTATCTCTGTTCCGCACTACTGTGACTCAGGGCCTAACTGGGCCTGGGGTATAAGGCCTAGGTAGGGGCTGAATGCCTCCCTACACCTGGAGCTCTGTCTCCTTCCTCCTCCCGCTAGCTCTGAGCAACGTGCGTGCCCTCCGACCCCTATATCCTCCTTCCTTCCTTCCTCCCAACCACCCGATTGGTCCCCTCGCGTCACCTGGTCCCGCAGGGCTGCTGGGACTCATAGTTCCCTATGCTCCCGCCCTATGGGAGCTACTCCAACTTCGCGGGCTTTGGCTGCTATGCCCACGCATGCGCGACCACCTGCTCCACACCTGCTGCGCCTGCGCCAACTCCCAACATGGTGGTGCCCTGATAACGCGGAACCTCCAATATACCGAAGCGTTCCCTGCCCTGCTGCAACCCTCCCAGCCGACAACAAAAAATGCGGGCGAGGGGAGCCCGGCTACATCCTCCCCCTGTGGATTCCAACTCCCCGCTTGGACGATACCTTTGAACTGGTACAACATTTATATAATGAAAAATGCATAACATACGACATCCTCCACACTCTAGATACATCTCACTGAACATCACGATTACTGACTTTACTCAGTTGCGAGCCCACTGCTGAGCCTCATAGTGGGGTGCCCCGAACTGATCATATGACATCCTCATTGGAGGTTGCCCATTCCTTTGGCTTCGCCTTAACTGTTGCTCGGTCACTCCCTCGGGAGAATGACTATCTTGGTCTTGAGGCTCAAGGTCTTCCCTTGTGGGGGTTACAGTCTCTATGTGATCATTACTCGGTACAAAGCATGGACTCGGTGGATTCAATGTCGAATTTTCCGGAACCACCCCATGGGGCGTGTGCTCCCCGAGCCCTTTACCCATAGCTCCACAGGGAGATGCTCTCTGTTGAGGGCCCCTGTGAGAGGTTCCCTCTTGCGGATCTTCCTGAAGAACTGTGCTGCCGGCCTCCGGATCGTTCCCTTCCAGTGTCATCTCGCCATCCAATGAGGATGCAGGCCACTCCACATCTCCCTCCTCGACTTGTGGAATAGGGAGCAAATGATTTCGGTGCCATGTCTTCACCCGACCCTTCGAGTCCTTAATACGATAAACCGGAAGACCAGGCATTTGCGAGGCTACCTCGTACACTCCCTCTCTCCATCGGTCAGCAAGTTTATGTTTCCCAGGTACTCCCAGATTGCGGAGAAGCACGGCGTCTCCGGGCTTAATGTCTCTATGTTTGACTTTATGATCATAACGCCGTTTGTTGCCAGCATTCAGCTTCTCTGTAGATTTCTCTGCCTGCAGGTAGGCCCGCTGCAGGTTCTCTTGTAATCTCTATACGTATCGGAAGTGGGTGGCATTATGTACCCCATCAGTGGAGACTCTCAACCGTATATCCACAGGCAGTCTGACTTCTCTACCAAACATCAGAAAGTAGGGAGAAAACCCAGTGGAATTGTGTCGAGTTCAATTGTAAGCGTGCACTAATGTTTCCACGTGGCGGCTCCACTCAGATTTTTCTACTCCCGTCAACGTGCCCAGCATGTCCAGTAATGTGCGGTTGAATCTTTCGGGCAATGCATCCCCTTCCGGGTGATAGGGAGTGGTTCGGGATTTAGTGATGTGTAAGATCTTTAGTAGTTCTCTTATCAATTTGCTTTCAAAGTCTCTGCCCTGATCTGAATGTAGTCGTTGAGGAAGTCCGTAATACATGAAGTACTTTTCCCAGAGCACCTTGGCAACCGTGATGGCTTTTTGGTCTTTCGTCGGGAAGGCCTGGGCGTATCTAGTGTAGTGGTAAGTGATGACCAGCACATTGCCGATGCCTCGGCTATCAGGTTCGATACATAGGAAGTCCATGCATACTAAGTCCATGGGCCCGGTGCTTTTTAAGTGGCACATTGGGGCGGCCCTGGTGGGCAATGTCTTCCGCTGAATGCACCGCACACACCGCCGACAGTGATGCTCTACTGCTTCTCTCATTTTTGGCCAAAAGAACCGATCCCTCACGAATCCAAAAGTCTTGTCGACACCCAGATGACCATGTTCATCGTGTACTGACCTCAGCACCAAATACTGTAATCTTTTTGGTAGTACTAGTTGCCTCCTATTCGGGTGGTTATGGTACTCTACAACTCGGTTTTAGCAAATTGTCCCGTATTTCGAATTTATCGGCTTCCCGCCTCAGTATACCTCCCACGTCGCCAGGGGCATGTCTGAGGAGGTCAGGTCGGTTTTGCCGAATAGCATAGCGAATGGCTCCCGCTACCGGATCTCGTTCTTGGTAGCGCACCATATCCTTCCAGGCTATGATCTTGTCAGGGGTAACGTGCATCCCACTGGGGTCCCGATATGCTTCTGGAATAGCATTGGATGCACATCCTAGAGAGTCGTCCACCCTTAACTCAGAGAACGCCACTTGATCATTGACTATGGCGGCGGTACAACACAGGGCCCTCATCCCGGGCCCTGGAATATCTTCCCATTGGTCGTCATCAGGAGTTGCGGCCAGCCCCGGTCGTCTAGACAATGCATCAGCCCCAATGTTCAAGGGACCGGGTTTATATTTCAGGGTGAAGTTGTAGTTGAAGAGGGCGGCCAGCCAGCGGTGTCCGGCCGCATCGAGTTTGGCTGAGGTCATGATATAGGTGAGCGGATTGTTGTCAGTACGCACCTCAAACGATACCCCGTAAAGTTAATCATGAAGTTTGTCCACGATGGCCCTCTTGAGGGCCAAGAACTCAAGCTTGTGCACTGGGTAATTCTGCTCACTGATTGTAAGGCTGCGACTGATATAGGCTACGGGTCGTAACCCTTCTGGATACTTTTGATGTAACACCGCCCCTAATCCGCCTAGGCTAGCATCCACATGTAGTATGTACGGTTGTTCGGGGTTGGCATAGGCTAACACGGGGGCCGCGGTCAAACTCTGCTTCAGATCCACAAAGGCTTGCTTGCACTCTGCCGTCCATTTGTCCCTGAAGGGTTGTCGGGCAGGCGTGGCCTTCCGGCCTGTGTCTTCAGGGTATATCTTGAGAAGGAAGTTGAGGGCTTTGGCCCGTCGGGAATATCCCTCCACAAACCGGCGGTAGTACCCGCAGAATCCCAGGAATGAACGCAACTCTACCACATTGTCAGGTCGGGGCCAATTGACGACGGCTTCTATTTTGGCGGGATCAGTGGCAATCTCTTCCGCGGACACTATGTGTCCCACGTAAGTCACAGATGTCCTACAGAATCGGCACTTATCCAGAGAGAGCTTGAGTCCTTCTTGAGCTAATCGGTCTAGCACCTTCAGGAGCCGGGCTTCGTGCTCCTCTAGGGTTTGCCCGAAGACTATGATGTCATCCAAATATACTAAGCACTCTCAAGGGTTCAAATCACTTAAGGTCTTCTCCATTAGCCACTGGAAGGTGGCGGGGGCACCACATATACCTTGGGGCATGCGGGTGAATTGGTAGAACCCCAGTGGACAAATGAATGCCGTTTTCACTTGGTCTTCGGGGCTCATGGGTACCTGGTAGTAGCCAGACCGGAGGTCCAGTCACTGAAACATTTACTTCCATGGAGGCCGTTCAGGATTTCCTCTATGCGGGGAAGATTATACTGGTCCGGCACCGTCCGATTGTTCAGTGTCCGGTAATCTACACATAGCCTCACAATTCCATTTTTCTTTCTCACCACTACTATGGGGGAAGCGTAAGGGCTCCGTGACTCCGTGACGATTCTGGCTTCCTCCATCTCTTGAAGGACGGTCCGCACATCATCTACGTCTCTAGGAGTGAGCCGGCGGGAACGTTCCCTGAACGGTTTTGTATCACTCATCCGAATAGTGTGTTGGGCACTGCGGCTGCATCCCACATCCATCTCTCCGGTAGAGAATACTTCTCGTCTCTCTTCCAGCTGAACTCGCAGTCTCTCCTTCCATGTCGCTGGTAATCCGGATGAGCCGAAGTCGAGGTCCAGCTTTGCGCCGGGGCATTCCACTCGAGCAGCATTCACTTGCACGGCCTTATCTACTGAGCTGACGGGATAAATTCTCCCTATCTTCTGTCCCGCGTCAATGGCCATGGGGAAGGGAGACAGATTCTGGACCATCACATAAATCCGGCGGGGGGTGGCGGCCGGCCAATCCCGGAATTCAGGTACCAGCCGGTATCCTCGGCTGACGTCTTCTTCTGGTGTGCTTTCTAGGGAAAAGAGCTGCTCCGCGTCTACTCGTTCAGCATAGGCGCACCAGGCGGGCATCCTCTGTATCTCCCCTGGCAGGAGTCTGGTCAGACCTGCTCGCCCGCAGAACAGCAGTCCATAGTCCTCCGTGGGTGTCGGAGGGGGGTCCGAATTCATCTGAACCGTCTCCTTCCTCCTACTGCTAGCTCTGAGCAACGTGCGCGCCCTCCGACCCCTATATCCTCCTTCCTTCCTCCTTCCCTTCCTTCCTCCCAACCACCCGATTGGTCCCCTCGCGTCACCTGGTCCCGCGGGGCTGCTGGGACTCGTAGTTCCCTATGCTCCCCCCTATGGGAGCTACTCCTTCGCGGGCTTTGGCTGCTATGCCCGCGCATGCGCGACCTCCTGCTCCACACCTACTGCGCCTGCACCATTTCCCAACATGGCGGCGCCCTGATAACGCGGAACCTCCGATATACCGGAGCGTTCCCTGCCCTGCTGCAACCCTCCCACCCGACAACAACAAATGCGGGCGAGGGGAGCCCGGCTACAGATATATAAAGTATTTTATTTGGATTGCGCCCTTCACATTTTTTTCTTCTTCTGAGGTGTTCTGTATACAAGAGGAGTGGTATCCACGTTTGTGGGGCTGCATCAACTATCAACAGAATAGGAGGAATATTTCACACTTAGGAGGACTTTACATATAAATATCCTCTTATACCTGTCTTAGTATTTTTGGGTAGAATTATTTACACTCAGGGAACTGACAGGGAGCCTATATCTGTGCTAACAACAACACATGTCACATGTTGCTTCAGTTCATTGAGGTTTGTTTATGCACAGCTCTCTTAAGGTGCAGCCACAGCATTTCAATCGGGTTGAGGTCTGGACTTTGACTGGGCCATTGCAACACCTTGATTCATTTCTTTTTCAGCCATTCTGTTGTATATTTGCTGGTGTGCTTGGGATCATTGTCCTGTTGCATGACTAAATTTCGGCCAAGCTTTCGCTACAGTATGTGTGTAGTTTTGATGTGAGTTCTGGACTATTTTAATAAATAAATCAAAACACCAACAAATGATTGTCTAAGTGCTCAATATGCACGAAGTTGTAAAAGAATACCCCATAAAGTAAATATTTATTTTAGGGTTGGTTGGTTAGGGTTGTCACATTTAAGTTTTTAAAATATGGAACGCCGCTGGTAATGGCTCTCAGGGGTGTGACTGCTCCCCCTGTTAGTCATGCATCAACACCACTCTGACTAGCAACAACCTCTCTCTCAACCATCCACAAGCTTCGTCACTCCCCTACATTACCGTGGTTGGCATAGAAAAAGGAAGGACACATAATCCCCTCTCTCCCCCACACACACTCCCCCCTCCATCCATTTGTCACTCCCCCTCCATCCATTCTTTTCTCTCCCCCTCCATACATCCATTTCTCTCCCCTCCATTTATCCATTTCTACCCCCCTCTTCATTCATCCATTTCTTCCCCCTGCTCATCCATCCATTTCTCCCCCCCGTCCTCATCCATCCATTTCCCCCCCTCCACATCCCTCAGCCCCCCTCTGTCCATCTTTCAGCCCGCCTCCTCCACACTCCATCCATCTCTCAGCTTCCCTCATCCTTTTGGGGGATGGATGGGGGCATCGATCTCTCAGCCCCCTCCCATCTCCCTGCACCCTTCCATCTCTAAGCCCTCCTCCGCCATCCCCCTTTCTCCATCTCTCATTTCCCTCCTCTCTCCATCCATCCCTCATCCCCCCTCCCTCCATCCCTCAGCCCCCTCCATCAACCTCTCAGACCCCCTCCATCCATCCATCCATCCATCCATCCATCCATCCATCTCTCTGCCTTCCTTCTTGTCCCCCATCTCTCAGCCTCCTTTCACCTCTCCTCTCCCCTCCATCTTTTAACCTCTCTCCCCCCATCTCCCAACTCACTTTCCAAAGCTGAGCTCTTTCTTAGGCTAAGGCCCCGCTGCCTCAGACCACACGCCCGCACTGCAGAATGGCGGCGCGTGGAGGGGCACTTGACCGCTATGCGGTCTGTAGTGAGCAGGATCTGGAGTGGGGGGCGTGGCCAAAATGGGTCGGGTGGGCGCGGCAATGATGTCGGGGGGCGGGGCCATCAGTGTGTCAGGGGGTTCCCTCCGCCACCTCTCTGCTCCCCAAAGCCTCCCTGAAGAGAGAGTCTGTGGAAGGGAGAAGGGGGGTTCCCTTAGTGCTGGTGCTGCAGCTGCAGTTGCTTTCCCCGCTTCCCGAAGCCCTCCCCTCCTCATTGGCTCACAGCCACACCACTTGACGCCGCTTGGGATTACAAATCTCTTGCCATTAGGCCTGTTAGGCCCTGGCCTAAGGCGGCATATTTTGGGGGAGGCAGATTTTCCCTGCATCATGAGTCAGAGACAGTCCTCAGCTCGCCGCCTCCCCCGAGCCTGGATTGGTGGAGGCGGCTGAATGAGCAGGGCTACAAGCAACTGCACAGCGCGGCAACAGTGTTTCAATTCTGTCTGAGCCACGCTGTGCAGCTGCTTATGGAAGGAGAGGGCAGAGATCAGCAGCCAGGCGTCCATTGAGAGCAGAAGGCATCCATTGAGAGCAGCAGCAGCAGCATCAGAGCATCCACTAAGGTGAGGAGAGGGAGGGGAGATTCTGCATGCATGCTGTTTTTTTCAAATTCACATTTTTCTAATTTGATGTATAATGTGTGCTCTTGGAGACGCTCTAAGACAATCATGACATGCTTCTGGTGATCCAAGATGTTATCTGAGAAGACTAGGATCTAAGCCAGGTATGCCAGTACGAATTGGTCCAGTAACTCCCGGTGAACATCATTAATTAGATGCTGGAAGGTAGCAGGAGCATTACAGAGTCCAAAAGGCATCACCAGGTATTCCTAATGCCCATAAAGGGTTCAGAATGCTGTCTTCCACTCGTCCCTTGGTCAGATGCGGACCAAATTATATGCCCCTCGGAGAACTAATTTGGTGAAGATCTTGGCTGACTGAATCCTTTCCAGTAATTTGGGAATCAGGGGTAATGGATATCTGTTCTTCACTGTGATCATATTTAGTTCCCGATATTCAATGCAGGGACGTTGAGAACCGTCTTTCTTTCCCACAAAGAAGAGTAGGAACCAAATAAAAAGGATCTGGTTATCAAAAGCACTTAGATACCCTAATATGATATGTAAAGTTACATGCCTTAAAATAATTTTATTAGTATTATTATTTAAATAAAATGGTATCGACAAGTCCAACTCCATGTGTCCATGGTCAGTGGTACTAATACTTAAGAAGTAGTGGTGTTCACTTATTGATTCTATTCCTAAGAGACTGTTCTAGTCTGTGTCAAATATTTATAATGTTGTCCTCTTAGCTACCAATGTTTAAGTTTTTCCTTAGAGGTCTAGTAGACATAAATAACATCACTAGATGTTTAAATCATATATGTTATGATGATGAAAGTAATGTAATATATCCATAATCAATATTCCGCCCATAAATTACTATGGTGTAACAAGAGCAGCTTACTCCTTAAAAGGTAAATATTACAGATTAACATCTGACCTTAGGACCTGTACTGCGATAGATTAAAAGAGTATTGATGTAACTTCAATTCAATTTCACTGGAGTCAACTTTAGATAATTCCAAAATACAGCTTAACCCCATTATAGCGCGGTCCTCGGGGTCCACCCGAGACCACCGCGTTAGTAACGGGGTCGCGAAAAAAACAAAATGGCCAGCATTCCCAGACCCGGTGGGGCAGCGGCAACCGCACAAATCCCTTACCTGGCATTTGGCAGCTCTGCTCCCGGTGTCTTTCAGTGTTCGGAATGCCCAGCATATCACTGCTGTGTTAGGATCGCACTGCGCATGTCCGTGGGATCGGGTTTCAAAGAAGAGAGTCTGGCATCCCTGCTTTGTTTACATGAGCCATGTGCAATGCTCTCCACATCCAGACACATGCGCTGTTCATGGCTATGACGAAACACTACACAGACTGTATGTGTGTTAGTGTGTGTGTCAGTTTGTGTCAGTGTGTGTGTGTGTCAGTGTGTGTAAGTGTGTGTCAGTGTCATTGTTTGTGTCAGTGTGTGTTTGTGTTTAAGTGTGTGTAAGTGTGTGTTTACGTTTGTGTAAGTGTGTTAGTGTAAGGGTGTGTGTCAGTGTGTGTGTGTTTAAGTGTGTGTAAATGTGTCAGTGTCATTGTGTGTGTCAGTGTGTGTGTGTGTTTAAGTGTGTGTAAGTGTGTTAGTGTCATTATGTGTGTCAGTGTGTGTGTAAGTGTGTGTAAGTGTGTCAGTGTCATTGTGTGTGTCAGTGTGTGTGTGTGTTTAAGTGTGTGTAAGTGTATTAGTGTCATTGTGTGTGTCAGTGTGTGTAAGTGTGTGTCAGTGTCATTGTGTGTGTCAGTGTGTGTATTTAAGTGTGTGTAAGTGTGTTAGTGTCATTGTGTGTGTCAGTGTGTGTGTGTTTGAACATTAACAATGGGGCTGTAATTCCTAATTAAAGTGAAAACAGTATAATGCACTCTGTATTCATGTAACAACTGTACAACAAAAAACATACAGTACTGAACATAATAAAAACAGCTTGAGATTACACTTTAAAAAAAAGGGTTGTTTGTTTCAGTGCATCTCTTTTCTTCTTTTTGACGATTTCAATGATTCTTTTTAATTGCAAGATTGTAATTGAATCGATGTTTTCTGTCTCTAGAAATTTAAGTCCTGTTTGTAATCCTACGAGCGCCTCTGTGATCTTTGGTGGCGGCTCTGGTTCCTCGTCCTCATCGTCTTCAGTAGTATCCAAATCAGTATTTTCACTGCTAGGGCTTTGAATGATTTCTGAGTCCGTCATATGTTCATGAGTAGGACAGCTGCTGTTCCCATAGACCCAAAAGTCAATTGTAGCCCCACTTTCCGTATCAAGGAACGGTTCCAGCACTCGTTCTGCATTGGCCATTTCCTGTTCTGTGAGGCCTTCATTCACATAGTTTGCAAATAATAGATTGGCGGCGGTGACTTCTTCCTCCGTAAACCCCTCAAAGTCAGCATCGTCTTCATTGTCACTGGCGACTTCAAAGTTAGCCGGTACCGGACGTGCACTTGTTATGTTTCGCCAACATTTCGAAATGCACATTTGTGTGACCGCTTCCCCTGCTTCACCACCAATATAAAAAACTTCTTTTAGATTCATTTTCTTTAAAAATGACGTAACTGAATCATCACTTGTGATTATTTGATGTATCAGCGTTTTCCGAAAGTTCATCTTAAAGGTTGCAATAATGCCTTGATCCAGTGGCTGTATTTTGGATGTCGTGTTCTTGGGCAAGTAGCTGACACTTATTTTTCCATCTCGGCTTATTAGGCTATCGGCCGGGGGATGTGCAGGACAGTTATCAAGTAACAACAAAGCTTTTGTATCCAACCTTTGTTGCCGTAAGTTTTTACGGACCTCTGGTACAAACTGTTGATGAAACCACCTTTCGAAAATACTGGCAGTCATCCAGGCATTTTTGCTAAAGTCATACGAAAAAGGCATAGTACCCATATTCACATGGTGGAAGCACCGCGGCGATTTAAACTTGCCAATACAAAGTGGCTTCAGTTTGTGATTTCCAGTTTGGTTCACACAAAAAAGTACAGCCACTCTGTCTTTCATTTGTTTAAATCTTTGTTTACGCTGTTCGTCATTCTTACAGGCCAGAGTGGTATTCGGTAGCATTTTGAAACACAGTCCGGTCTTATTGCAGTTATAAACCTGTTCTGCGGTATAGCCACCATCTTCAATTATCTTCTGAAGCTGGGCAGGGTACGAGCATGCAGCTTCATCGTCAGCTGACCGTATCTCTCCTGATATAGCGGTTTTCCTTATTCCATGTCGCCTTTTAAAGCAATCTAGCCATCCACTATTTGCCACGAAGGAGGTTGAAGCATTGCCGTGAAGTTAGTTGTGAAACTTTTTGGCTTGCGTTTGCAGATGGGGTCCAGACAGAGGCGTGCCTTCGGATCTTTCTTGGACAAACCACTGAAAAACAGCTTTATCCAACTGGCTGTCTTTAGGTTCACGCAAACGATTACGTTTCAGTCCATCGTCTGTTTCTATGGATTTAACTGCATCACAAAGTTTCTCCTCCTCCTTTTTCCATCCGCGAACTGTAGACTCATTCAGTCCTAGGTCTCTAGCCACTTTGGTTTGCGTGACTCCAGATTTTATTCTATCAAGCGCAGCAATTTTTTCTTGTACAGTAAACCTCTTATGTTTGGTTGAAGTTTCCGCCATTTCAACCTGCCAGGGGTCTTCAGTATGCCTTTTCCTAGTGTTGAAAACCTGAGGCTTTTAACAACTGATCTGGAGGGCTTAAGTACAGTACCTGAGTACAGTATGTACAGTATTTTACTAGCTCTCAGACAGGACAGTGTGTTGTAGCATAACAATGACAGAGATAACCATGAGCAGAGGGGGTCAGAGGTTTGTTTACGTGTCACTTTATTACAATGTTTTATTCTATTTTACATACTTTATGTTGTATTATATATGTTATCACTTCATTTGTGTTGCTTATTATTCAATTTTTAATCCTTTTAATAAACTTTTATGTTATGTTTATGTTGAACATTTAGTGCATCTCCATGGTTACTGGTGTCAAATGACCCCGCGGGGTCACGTTGCCATGCCGTCACGTCACATGTCCCCGCTGGGACAGTACACGCCGGAACCGCAGAGGAGCAGGGGGAACAGGCAGCCCACATCTAACAAGCCGCACACACGGTGCACGCGCACGGCGCGCACAGACGGCCACGGCGCGCGCACACACGGCCCTCAACCCTCAGCCCTCACCGAGTGCAGCGAGTGCACAGAGCGCCCACAGAACACCGTGTGAACACCGTGTTTGAGAAGGGGGTTACTGCGTGAGTAGGGAGGGGGGTTACTGTTTGAGCAGGGGGGATATTTTTTAGCAGGAGGGTACTGTGAGCAGGGGGGGATACTGTGAGAGAGGGGGGGTGTACTGTAGCAGGGGGGGTACTGTGTGAGCAGGGGTGTACTTTGAGCAAGGGGGGCTGTGAGCAGGGGGGGATGTTTTGTCCCAATTTTGCCCTACCACCCCAAAAAAAATTTTTTTGAATTTTTAAAAAATAATAATTTAAAAAAAACGGGAGCCACGTGAAAACCGCGTTATAACCGAATTCACGTTATAACGGGTCGCGCTATAACGGGGTTAAGCTGTACTTAAAAGAGTGGAGATAGTGGTGTATCAGATCACTATCAAACTCAATTTCAATCTAAGGCTGCACTTATAGTGCCGGCGATGCGACCGTCAGGCGACGGTCACTGGAATATCAAATAGAGATGACTTCCAGCGATCGCGACCAATCCGTCGCTCCGTCGCGTCGCGCCTATTATAAGCACACGCGACGGCGGCAATGCATTTGTTTTGTCACGTCGCTGTCGCCGGCACTATAAGCGCAGCCTAAGTTTGCTGTCTTCCTAGTATATGATCAGTATACTGGAATATATACCACTATGTTACTAATAAGAGCTATAGTAGCTAGATGCTAGACTCAGACAGATATATTTCTGAACAATGTTGCTATCTGAGGGTTTCATACAGCGCACGGGTAAGGGATTTCCTAGTATAGACCCTTAGCCTGTCCCCATATATGCGTCTGTAGCCCTGTGTGGTTTTGGGCTATAGTTCTGTCCTCCTCCTGTCACTAATCCCTATGTAACGGTAGGTTTGCCAGGAGTTATCATGGGTTTTCCCCACCTCAAGCAATTGCACTGAGGAAGTGAAGGCAGGTCACCTGACTCTGTGTCCAATCAAGAGACACAGGGGCGGTGCCTGTTGAAACTACTTAGGGCATTGCACTTCCTATTTACTAGTCTTGGTGTAGTGAGAGTTAGGAGAGGAGGATGAGTAGAGCTGTTAGATTTAGAGTGCAATAGGTGGACCATATCCCTCCTACCCTGCACAGGGGGTAGAGGAAGAGCTAGACCCACTCTGGGTGGCCCTAGGCCCAGAGTGGAGTCAGGGGACATCCTAAAGGAGGACAGCTGGCTGTGTGCAACTGTCTGCAACTGTATGCTGTGAATAAGGAGGAATAAAGAGACTGCACTTTTTATACAAGCTCCTGCCTGAGAGTGGAGAATATCGGGAGGAGGGAGAGACAAGTTCTTCTACAGGTACTCCACCCCATACTGCGGGGGGCTGCAGGAGATGGAGGCGCTGCACCAGTGAAGAGAACGGAGGTACAACCCCAGAAACCTTCCTGTTTTCCCCCATGTCATCGCGGGAGACTCAGGACCCCCTATTGCCAGCAGGTACACACCACATTCAGACATGTAGCCTGAGCTTGAGACACCCTAGGACACCCTATGTGAGATGGGGGGGGGGGGGTTAACCGGGTTACATGTCTTATATATACAATTGCAATGTAATCCTTGTTGAGGTGTTTATATACAACGTTTAGTTAATAGATACTGTCAAATGCTAGTTAGAACATCACCTATATGGACTTCTGTTATTGAGTTAAATACTCCGGGGTTAATAGGTGCTGAGACCTTACTTACTATTGCACTAGACATCAGCATCTAATCAGTGGCAGGCTTGCCTCCAAACAAAATTTACAGTATATATCACATTATGTTGACATGCTCTTCTTTGCGTGATACGTAGTTGATGCTTAGAATTGCAACATTGTATATAGCTACATAGCTTGTAGCAGTCTTATTTGGAGAAAAAAGCTGCCTAAAGCTGCGCTTAAAGTGCTGGCGACGGCGACATAGCGGCAAAACAAATGTATTGCCACCGTCGCATGCGCTTATAGTAGAAGCGACTGCGTGACGGAGCGACGGCTTGGTCGCGATCATTGGAAGTCAAGTCAAATTGATTTTTCCAGCAACCGCAGCGTGACTTCACTGTCGCCGTCGTGTTGCTGTCGCCGTCGCCAGCACTATAAGTGCAGCCTAAGTAATTACTAGCAGTGGGGCTGCTATGCTGTAAACTGAATGCTGTCCTCAAATCTGACTTCGTATAGGAGCTAAGTAGTCACTTGTTACCACTTAAGATATTGTATAATCTTTGTAACATGTAATAGTGTGCTAATAGCAAAGTTTAGCGTACCAACATCAATATTCAATGAGTGAGAAAGTTTTTTTTTTTTTTTAAATCATCACATGGACTATCGTTTCGCGCTTTCTCAAGGCTAATTGTAGTACAGGGGGGAGTGTGCCTAGCCCATCGTAACTTTTATACCGCACTCTCAATGGTAATCGGAGGTTAACCCTATGTGTGCCGGGTTTTTTTTTTGGGGGGGGGGGTTGGAGCCACATCTACCATTGTCAGCAGTTCATATGAATGGTAAGTATCATAGCTTCTAAGTAAGGAAGCTAGTGATTTAGAGGTTAAGAGTCCAATAAGGATATTACAAATATAAATAACGTGGCAATGTATTGGGCAGATATAGGATGCTATTGAAATACATCAGATATGTAGCCTATTTAAATGAGTATGCTATCTTTGTTGTTAAAGAATTGAAATGGGATTGCTTCATTATTTTTATTGTCCACTGTTAGACATGCAGATTTTATTTCCACATCACTATTCCTATCAGCAGTTCATATGGATGGTAAGTATCATATCAACTAAGTAAGGAAGCCAGTGATTGATATTAGAGGCCAAGTGTCCAGTAAGGACACTACAAATATAAACAACGTGGCAATGTAGTGGGCAGATATACAGTAGGATGCTTTTGAAATACATCAGATATAGAGCCCATTTAAATGAGTATGCTATCTAAGTTGTTAAAGAATTTAAATGACATTGCTTCATTGTTTTTTTTTTGTCCCCTGTTAGGCATGCAGATTTTATATCCATATCACTATTCCTATCAAATGATAGCTTTATTGTAGGAAAGTCAGTCTTCCTTGACGAAGGTTGTTCAGAGTTGCCTCAGCGGTCGCACAACGGTTTGGGTCATCAAAAATCAGGCTCATGGCTTCGGTGAATCCTTCCAGATCCCTTAGTAGTGGTCTATTCTGCTCTAACATAGGGGAGACCCAAGCAAGAGCCTCATCATTGAGCAGGGTGATAATTAGCCCAACCATGACTTCGTCGGTATTATAGATGGTGGACTATAGCTGAAACAGACATCTGCATTGATTGAGGAAACCCTGGAACTGTTGTTTTTACCCCAAAAAAAATTCCGGAAGGGGTACACGGGGTGTGGTTTGCAAAGGTAAAGTATTTTGAACAGGCACAGGGGTTATAGCCACACACAGTTCACGTACTTCAGCTTCTGTGGAGACAGCATGCTCTTCCAAGTGACCAAGATGGTTGTAAACATGTCCTTGTTGTTCTTGGAAGCCAAACATGGCATGTCGCAAATCAATCATCTGCAGAGCCTGGGTCAGGTCTGTTTCAGCTGGATCCATGATAGGGCCTTTTTATTCTCTCAGGGAGAGATCTACGGCCTGAGAGGATCCCAGTGGCAGGAAAAGCAGGGAGACGGCAGGGCTCATCAGGGTCACAGGAGGAGGTTGGAGGCAGGCGGCACGTAACATAGTCGGGGTCACAGGCGGAGGTTGGAGGCAGGCGGCACGTAGCGTAGTCAGGGTCATAGGCAGAAGTCTGAGGCAGGCAGCAGGTAGCATGTTCGGAGTCACAAGCAAGAGTCAGCAGCGATGAGGCAGGAACAGGACTGAGCCTAGGGAACAGGACTGGGAACAGCAACAGCAGTGAAGGTAGCAGCAGCAGTGAACACAGGACCCTAGCAGGTGCAGGAGGAGCCAGTATAAACAGGTACTGATATACAGGAAGGGGAAGTGTATAAAGGCAGTGTGACAGGGTGAATGAACGTCACCAGCGCTATGTCTGGCAGACCTATGTTTAGGTCTACAGTGCAGCAGTGACCAGGTTAATATTCAGTTGGGAAGCTCCTGTAAATTAGTCGGTCCCAGCTGCCTCATCAAAGAGCTTTAAAAACCACAGGCTGCACACACATGCAGTCTGTCTGATCCAGTGAAAGATACTGAATTGCTGAGGGAGAACTACTGCTAAGGTCTGTCTTCACTATACTATTTTGATGAACTGTTTGCTGTACTGTTACGCTGGAATCTAAACAGCCCTTGTTGGGAAAAGGTCCAAGCCCCGCTCAGGACTTATTTTCTGTTTTATATGCTGAAAAGAAGCTGTTTTGTTTATCTGTGCCATATTTTAAGGCTCAATAAATAAGCCTTTGCAAGAAACCCACGTGTGGTTGCATGTACCCTGCAACTGGCAGGCTGAGAGATACATTAGCACATAGGCGCATAGCAGTCAGGTTTCAGTGTCTAGAAGGTTCTTTGAGAAAGCTAGCAAGAGCAGCAGCAGTCCCGGTGGTTGTGCATGGGTACTGCAGACTATGACGTCAGGAAGAACCTGACACATGGCAGAGAGGCCTGTGTACCCACTATCTTACTGTTTTACAGTCCCACTATTATCTATCTAAACTGTTCTTATACGGTAATCATCTCAGTGTTGAGACTTACGACATAGTAATATACTCGTCCAGCTGGTTATCACTCCACTACCGCCTTTTTACTTGCAGCCGTATGGAGATTGTGCATTGAGTTGTGTCCAAACCATTGTGTCACCTATTCCCCTCTGGTAACTTGTGTAGCCAGGTTCCCCGGTTCCCCGTTCCTTTCCCCCTTACCTCCGATAGAGTGAGGGCAGCTGCAGGGGCGAGCGCGTCGCCAGGGGCTCCCGGCGGCATACACAACAGGGCGCCGCCATGTTTAGTGCGTTTGCACATGCGCGGGAGCTTGCACACTCGCACTATAGCTCCAGGAGTTACGGCAGCCATAATGAGGTTGGCACCAGTGTTTGCGCATGCGCAGGAGTTCGCGCGTCAGTGGCGGCCATTACAGATAGAGCATGAGCAGTTTAGAGTAGCGGCGGCCATTACAGTGTTGCGCATGCGCAGCAGAGCAGGCGCACGCGGCCCCAATGATAAGGAGGTCCCTGAGGAACTACAACACCCAGAAGACATAGGGGCAGAGATACCAGGTGATGCCAGGGAGCCAATAGGGCTGAGAGCTGCCCTTGAGGATAGGATACATTTGTTGCGCTTAGGACAGGAAGAAGTCAGTTGGTGCTGGGATAAGGTAGGGGGAGGTAGTGTGTGTAGGGAGCAAGTGGCTCTTACACTAGGCCAGGTTACCCCCCTAGGCCCCAGCTAGGCCCAACTCACCATTAGGATTGTGGTTGTTCTAGGGAAGGCTCTTGCAGTTAGGGACTTTGCCCTGTTAGCAGTCAGTTTAGTCAGGGACACAGCTGCAGTGCTGCGTGCTCTGACAAGAAGGGTCAGTGGTGAAGGGAATCATTCTCTGCAGTAGCAGAGACAGAGACTGTCTGGGTGGTGAGGTTATAAGAGGGAGACCATCCTCCAGGAGGAGTACACCATCGCTGAGGCTTCGGAACTGGATACAGACGGGTCCTCTTCAGTTCTGCGGTACCCGGGTACAGGAGCCCCGGGCAGGTACAGTCACCAAGTGAACCACCATTACCGGTACCAAATAGGCACTGATCACACCTAAGGGGTGGGTTGCAGAACACTTGAGACTCTGGGATATAAGGTGTGGGGTACAGAGCCCTGTGAGGTGACCGGGTAGTTGTGCCATTAGTGTATAGAGTAACACCCTGTTGATGAGATGTGATTGTTATATTGTTATGCTATGAAGTAAACTGTTTTATATATACCTTTGAGGTATTGGTTACTATATGTGGGTCCTGTGTCAGGGTCATTCTGCCATTAGAATCCTACACAGGTGGAGGCGCTGTGTTTATATGAGTATCGTTCCAGAGGATACATCCCAGGCTCTCACTTGCGAAGGTTCAGGCCTCCAGTGAACCTGACAGGTAAAAGCACCACACACCTGGTAATACATATAGATTCCCTTACATGCACTCTATCTGCGATTGGGGGTGTGGAAAGTGTGTGATAATGTGTGTATCAAGGGGGGACTCCATTTTGACTGCTATATAACCATTTTATACTAATACTAAGAAGCCAGGGACTAATTATGCCATTATGCTTTTTAGTCAGATGTTAAACTGACCTTTTACCCACTTAATGGTGGCTGAACTACTGAACTATGTATGTTCAGACTATTTCACCATGTAGAAACAGGAAGTTTAGTCAGCTGTGCTTAGCCTGAATGTATGAAATGTCTTAACAATGAAATGTCTTAACAACAAGAATTATGACGCTTCCTAGACTGCCCCATGATCGCGCAACTAGACTAGTTCCCAAATTGTAACTTTCCATCTGTCACTTTCTAGATAAACATAAAGGGACGTAAGTTTCTCACATATACGTGTTTTTTCTACGCTCGCTCGCCTATATAACCTGACTGTAAACCATTAATAAACAGGAGAGGTTTATGACAACGCTCACTGGTGTCTGACTCAATTACTTCTCCTCCGAGCTGCTCGTTCTTTTCCTGTTTTTTCCTGTCCAGCACTTTAATAGTGGGTAAAAGGCCTCCGGAGGTGATCGATCCAAGTGCGAGAGAAGGTTCCTACGTAGCAGTAGAGAACATATTTTTCAAATGGTGTCAGAAGCGGGATAGGAAGCCACGGTTGGGTAAGTACAAGATACTATTTATCTGTATATTATCCTTCTGTGTCTCCTTGTCCAGAGCCCGGGTTAAGAGATACCTCTGTACTGGATGATTTAGGAAAAATATAGAAACATATGAGTGAGGGACTCATATGAGTCAGGATTATATAATCCTTGACTGAGTTAAATAGAGCCAGGGTTATAGTCCCTGCTGAGAAGGAATAAGCGATATATGTGGTTATCTGCTTGAAATACTCTTAAAGTGTCTGTGGAAAAGTGAATTTTTTCTTTTTTTGTGGGGGATTACTGTATTAATGTGCATGTGCATGTTTTTATATATATAGTATAAGATATATAGAAGTGCATAAGTGCATAAGTGCATAAGAATAGGCTGTGTTGCTCATATTTTTACTGTGCTGTGCACTGCCCTGAGGAAAGTCCCTCTACGAGGACCGAAAAGTTGGCGGCCCTGTGTTTCATAATACACTTTTTTATATAATCTTTGCGGTCTGCTGTCTTCTTTGGTCATCGGGATTCCCCTGGTTACCACACGTCTATATGTTGCATATGGGACAAGCATCTGCCTTCCAACCAAAACGTGAGTGCAAATCTCCATACCATGACTATATATAGTATAAGATATATAGAAGTGCATAAGTGCATAAGTGCATAAGAATACGCTGTGTTGCTCATATTTTTACTGTGCTGTGCTTGCTTGTTTGCTGGATATTTTAGTCAAGTAAGAATTATACTGTGTAAGGATGGGGATTTCAAATAGTAAACGATGCCCTAGGGAAACACATGATTCTAAACATAACAAACAAGGCACAAATGTTAAGAAAGATAGCGAGAGAACTGTTGACACAGATGGTAAGACTTCCAAGCCCAAACCTACAGTTACGCTTATCATTAACAGACAATATAACCCTGACATAGAAACACCTAAAGAATATGTGAGTGCCTGCACGGCGAATTATTATTCTAACCCTTTTGTGGATAATATGGCTGGCTGGTCTGAGAAAATGCAATCTTCCAACCCTTTTCCGAGGTAAGGTAGTTTTGCCTCATTCCATATGACAATGATAAGGGGCTTATGTTTGGGTGGTGATCCTGAATGGCTATGGTTTCAGCCGGATCCCGAGTGGGACATGAAATATATGGCATTATGTGGCCGCATTTGGGTGAAAGTGGCACCTCAAATTGATGTGGCAACACAAATTAATAACCCAAAATCGGAAGAGCCATTATGGCCACCCCCACCTGAGCACCTTACAATGGTGTATTCCCAAGCCCCTAATGCATCCCCACAGGAGTTTCTACCTCCAGTTGTTTTACCACCACCGCCGCCACCTTGTGTGATGTTACAATCACCCCCGTACACCCCTAACACACCCGTGCCACTATATCCAAGTTTGGATCCTACCATATTGGCAGCTTTATCATACTATGCTGCAGGTACGCATCCATCTACTCATCACAAACCTCCCGCACCCGTACACAGGTGGGATGATAATGATTTTTGTCCCCAGTCATCTCAACCCACATATACGGAGTTGAGAAATACTACAGAATCAGAGGTGGCACTCCTCTCTGAGACTTTACCTGATATGTCTTCCTTTAAAGGAAGCCCAAACAGACAGCTTCCCACTGCCCAAAGCCCCACAAGAGTCTCACCCCCTGTCTCCAGGGAGGGTGAAGAGGAAGACTCAAGTTCGGAATCATCTTCCCATTCCGACATGCTATCACCCCCTCACCAATTGTCCTTACAAAAACATAAGGATACCATTGCTCCGGAAGCTTCAGTGACGTCTCAGTCACCTGCAGAAGCCAGCAATGAAAGAATTAAGGAGTTCTGTGCTTCTGTGAAAACACTGGCTGAGGAATTTAAAGAATTTAAAGACGTAATGACTGAATCACTTGCAGTAACACTTATACCCACACATAATACCAAACCCGTACTTGCAACATCTCAATCATCCTTTCTCACACCTAAAAATACTACAACTACACCGAAGGATGACATTCGCACTGCTACTAAAAGGGAATATGAGGAACTTTTAGCTGACACTTTAGCTGACACAATAATACTCTCTGAGCAAATCAGAAACATGAATTCTCCAAGGCAGGACAGACCAATATCATCTAGGACACGACAGGCATTACGTAACACCCTGACAAGGAAACAGGCTGACACACAGCATTGTGCTGAAGCAGAGGTTGATTTAGCATTGCCTTTTATGACTTTAGGCAAGGATATTCTGATACACTCCGTAGACACCACACTAATGGAATCATGGGCTACAGGATGCCCTGACCCTTTTAAAATCCCAGGGGTGCCATTAAATACCTGAAAAAGAGAAGTCAGGGATATCAATTTACAGGAGGGGATATCAGATTTTTTTTGGATTGTTTAACCGGACACATAGATATTGATTGGTCTAAGGCTGACCGTTACTTAAGTAAAAAGTATGATGCACCCGGTAATAGTGCCAGATATGATGTACTTAGTGCCGAAGAGGCTGCACCCGCAGATGGTGAGTTTGTCTGGAATGATCCCTGAGTTGTTTCCAAAATGTGGGATCTGTTGTAGAAATATTTTTTTGATCAGGGCAGATCAAGGAAAAATGTGGGTCTGATAATGACCATTAAACAAAAAGAGGATGAGTCAGTCACAGATTTTTGCCGTAGATTTAAAAACGAGTGGGTAAACACGGCAGGGATGCAATACCCTAAGGCAACAGATGATGAGATGAACATTTTGTATGTGCAGTCTTTACTTAATCGCTTATGCGAGCAGCATAGGCAAATTGTTTACATGACAGTGACCGGATGGCAAACAATGACACCTGAGAAAATAGTGGGTGACCTGGCCATTAAGGATGGTGCAGGAGCTTTTCCCGAACGTACACCTTTACCCCCACCCCCTCCCCCACCTGCCACTATAATGCATGCTCATGATGGCTCACTGCAGAATTATAGAGGTAATAATTACAGAAGCAAGGGAGGGCAGAATAGAGGAAGGGGAAGGGGACAGCAAGGGAATAATCAGCGCAAACCAGGTGTTTGTTTTAATTGTGGGAAACCAGGACACTGGAGAAATGAATGTTGGGCCCCTTCTCAGGGTAACAACCAACAACAAAATCAGCAGTAGGGTTATCAGAGTCAGGGAAATAACAGGCAAAATCAGGGCTATGGTCAGCAAAGCCAGGGCAATAATCAGCAGCAGAATACCCAGAGGCAACATCAGAATCAAAATTATCAGGGTCAAAATGCTTCCAGCCCTAACTATAAAGTTGCGTGGAACCAAGAGATGCCCTATAGCCAATAGGGATGCCCGAGGACAGAAACCCTCGTCTGCCCACAAGCCTCTGTGTCTAAAGGATGGTTAGATATACCACTATTATCATTGTATTTCAACGGAAGATTAACCGATTTCCTCGTAGACACAGGCGCACAGCGTTCTTGTCTTAATAAACACTCTTACAAAGGTCCAATGAAGCAAGCAGATGAGTCCTCTATGGGTATTGAGGGTACACTGACCAAATGTTACAACACACCTGTTTTGTCGGTACAATTAAATCCTAGATCTGACAAAAAATGGGATCACCCATTTCGGGTTATTCCACAATGTCCAGTATATTTATTGGGACGTGATTTAATGGCCAAAATGCAAATTGATCTAAGTATTGATGACAAGGGAGGGATTATTGTAAGTTCTCCACATCTCTCCCCCAATAATTATGATTTTTCTCTCTTTCAGCACGACACTGGCAGACTCAAAGTTCAAGGGTTAACAATGCCAGAGAGATTAGTTCAACAACTGACCAAATTGTCAGATTTTGTTACCCATGGGGATATGCCTTACACACGTATGACATTTGTTAATCCTATTTCATGTATCATCTATGATCCAGAAGCAGAGATGCATGATCCTAAAGCACACACGGATGTGTCTGCTCGAATTGAAGGTGTATGGATCACACCAACTACTATATACATTGCATCAGACAAAGGGGCCTTCATATGGGCTCAGGGACAGCAGCTTGTATTATAGGACAAGTATTTACCTATTGACGAGATATGGGATATAGAATGGAATCTTTATTCTGCTGACATACCTTTATCATTACAGGACAGTGACCCACGGGTATGGGCGACTTCTAACACTGACCCACCATATGAGGCCACACTAAAGCCAGGAGTAAGTCCGGTCTACATCAAACAATACCCATTATCTGCAGAGAAGGAAGCAGGGATAGAACCTAATATCAGGGAATTACTTGCAAAGGGAGTGATAGAACCAACTGTCTCACCGTACAACACACCAGTTAACCCTGTCCCTAAACCTAACAGCTCGCAGTGGCGTTTAACACAAGATTTGCGCGCAGTCAATGAGTTAGTGCAACCATTAGCGCCTATAGTACCAGATGTCACAGCGATCATTAAAGCCATACCTGCAACAGTGACATATTTCACAGTAATAGACCTGTGACGGTAGGGAGGGTTTGGCCCGGGATTAACGGGGTTACCCCCCAAGGGCCCCCCTCTAACCTCGCCAGGGAGACAAGGGGTTAACTGGGCTGAGGCCCAGAACTGTGACTTAACCCTTGTTAAATAACATGAAAATGCTTATTCCCCTGTGTAAATGATGTTGTTGCTGGATCAGGGTCTGCATAACCCACCCACTGGGACTTAAGGGGTTAATGAGCTACAGTTTAAGAAAATTCCACTGTATTATGTCTTTTCAGGAAATCTGGACTTCAAAGGATTAATTGAAGTTGAGTGTGAAAAGAGAAGGTTTTAGAACCCCACATGATAGATGCAAATGGGGGAATGCAAGCTTTTGCCTAAATATTGGTTCTCTGTGTTTTAAAACTGCAATGCATTTGGTTTGTCCTGGGATTTAAACCCAGGTTGGTGACAAAAGGCAGTGCTGAATAAACAGTTACCTGAAAACTGGTATTTTGGTAACGGAGTAAGCCAGGACCCTGAGCCTTGGGGTACAGCCTCCGGGTCACCCCCCAAGTACACACATATTAAAAATATAATTTTGTCATAAGAGGGACCTATATTTTTGATAAAGTGACTTTTTGCAGTTTGTGGAAATGTCCAGAAACCAAATGGTTTGCCTCATCTGAGTCTAGTCACTTGCCTATGCACGCTTCCTCTCTCCCAGTGCATATCAAAAGGGAGGTGTGAATTGGCCAGATTGGAGCCTGGCTTCCCAGGGGAATTGTTTATGCAAGAAGCAAAAGCCCACTTCAAAAGGTTTTATTGATGGGGCCAGGGGGGGGGGCTACCCCCAACAGGATATCAAAAGTGAGTAACTTTATTAAATATAAGAATATTATGAGATGGTCCTTGGCTGAACCGGCTAAGAATTACATAAGTGTATTGGCGGGAGTCAGCCGATCTTTGGGAGTCTAAACACTGTATAGGTAACTGCGGCTAAATGCCAGCTATTAATATCTCTATTAATTTTCATATTACATTGTAATGTTCGGTCTCTCTGCGACCGTCAGGTGTCACAGACCGTATTAATATATCTCACCTGACTGTGTGTATTACGGAACGGAAGTTATGCAATGATTTGCAGTAAATATGAAATTTTGGTTGAAGTTCTGAGAAACTGCAGCCCCCCTGCTATGATAATGAGCAGGGAAGAGGATGTTTTTGTAAACGTGGTAACTCACATTTACACACCAAGGTTTCCTGCAGGAGTGAACATGACAAATGTCCTCCCTGCTTCAAAGGGTTTATTGATGGGGGGACTACCCCAAGCTGGAAGTCCCAAAATGAGCTTCAAAAGCTTGAAAGGGACGTTTGCTAGACGGCACGGAGCCGTAAACTGGGGTACCAGGGTTAAAATTATATATAAGTCAAAGCCACCCTTTACCCAAGTTGTTCATGTTCATTGTTCTTCATGCAAATGATCTTCATGCATGCATGTGACCTGCCTGTTTTGCTGTGATGTCCACTGCAATATGGGAGAAGTGGCAGTCTGTAATCCTGCTGGCTGTCTTGCCATAATCTTTACGTAAGTGTCTATATTTTGCCTGTTATTGTATAATCTGTTGTGTTCACCTTTATCAAGGAATAAATTCTATTTATCATATCTAAGTCTCGTCCCAGTTCAAACCCAGGTATATATATATTTATATATAGTTTTGGTGTCAATTACAGGTGTCGCAAGCTCTCGTGACAGGCTTGTAATTAACTGGTGGCAGCGGTGGGATCGAACTGGACCTGGATTACAGTATTCTGCGGGGTACTGTGATCCAGTGGGAACTTGATGGTAATTGCAAGTTCCTGGGACTAAAGATATTGAACACACAGTGTACAACATATAACACAAGATATGGCACCTCCTCACTGTTCCCCTACTTGTGAGAAGCATTTCCTCCAGAACCAAAGTGCCAGCCATCCGTCTGACTGGAGCATCAAGTCGTCGCGGGGACCAGCAGCCAGCAAGGCTGAGAGAGAGACAGCAATCGGTGAGCATGAAACCCGGCAGGCTGAGCAAAGATCCACAGCTGCAGCTGCTGTAACCATCAGACATGTGGAGGGAGCGGGTGGTCTTGCACCAGGAGAGGTATTGGCCGTTGCGGCGGCCAGTCCATTTGACCCAGAATTGCTGGCCCTGATGTTTGCACACGGAGAGATGTCCCCAGCAGAGCGGCTCGAGCAGCTGAAGCTGGCAATGATCCGACCCGCTTATCCCCTCCCAGAGCCCGGCGCTCAGGCAACTCTGCTCTGTACTCCGTTGCCCCTTGCTGGGGTTAGTCCACCGGTGGCGGAGAAGCTCTGGAATGAGCCCGGCGCTCCGGGAACTCCGCTCTGGACTCCGTTGCCCCTTGCTGGGGGTAGTCCACCGGTGGCGGAGAAGCACCGGCAGTTACTGCGGCACTGCCAACAAATGGGCCACAATAATGCCCAGTGCCCTGACCATGCGCGGTCAGGCGAAGAAGCCCCTCAGGGCCAACGCTCACGAGCTGCGGAAAAGATGACCCAGTTAACGGCATCCTCTGATGGCTCCCGCCCAGCCGGGGCGACAACCCTCCACGGGACGTCTCCTGGAGAACCTGGACGGGCTGCATCAGCAACAGCGGCGGAGAGCAGCGGCCATCCACCTGATCCCGGCGGAGAACAAGCGGCGGCGGCAGAGAAGACGCCGCCACTCCGGCATCCTGCCGGCGGCAGTTTTATTTGGGGGGAGGGACAGGGTTTGCGGGAGGGGGTTATTTTACCAAGTTTGCATGGAGCTGTGTTCCTCCACAAAGACCTGGGACCCTTGTCCTGCACCGTTTTACCTGTACCCAACCCGGGCGCTGTTGCGGCAGCGGCCCGGCGCTGCCCAGCCCAGATGGGGCCGGCGGCGGCCGCTCCAGTCCCCCTGCAATTGGGACCAACGAAGGCGGCGGTCTCTGCGGGGACCAGCAAGGTAAGCCAGACCAAGTCGCAGACTGACCCTGACTTATTTTTCCCTATGACTGTACCCTGTTGTTTCACTATAGGGGTGACCGGGGGGTGGCAGGAGATAGGGGTACCAGGGGAGGGGAAGGACGGGCAGCTTGTAGGGCCGCCAGGCTTCCCCATTACCTGGGCAGAGCAGCAAGGGGACTCTCAGTTAAGAGCCCCACTGTTGCAGCCTTGCTATGGGCTGGAGGTACCAGGGGTTGTGGCACAGTTAGACCACCCCCAGATTACCTGCCAGCCAGGAGCTAAGGTGGGTGCATCTGCACCAGCAACCCTGAGCTCACCTCCGGTAATGGGGGCACAGCTTCAGGGAGAGGGGCTAGCCCCGTTAGCACCCAGCTCTAGGGTAGGATTGCCTGGGAGAGAGTTGGGTGGGCCAGTGGGAACCGGGGAGGGAAGGCAGCAAGTGAGCCAGCCAGTTTTCCCCGTTACCCTGGCAAAGCCTCAGGGGGTGTCTCAAATCAGCAACCCCCTGTTGCAACCTTGCTATGGGCTGGAGGTACCAGGGGTTGTGGCACAGTTAGACCACCCCCAGATTACCTGCCAGCCAAGAGCTAAGGCGGTTGCATCTGGAGAGATGCCCCTGGGCTCATCCCCGGTAATGGGGAGACAGTGTCAGGGAGATGGCCTCACTCAGGTGTCCCTAGGGTCCAGGCTAGGATTAGCTAGGGAGAAACGGAGTGAGGGGAGGCTGCAGGTAGGTAGCCAGCAGCAGATCTCAGTGAGAGAAGGAGGGCTAGTGGTAGCCAGGAAGGGAAAGCATCAGGTAGTGACGCTAGAGTTTCCTGTTACCCTGGCAGAGCCCCAGGGGGTTTCTCAGATTAGCAACCCCCTGTTGCAGCCTAGCTATGGGCTGGGGGTATCCGGGGCAGTGGCAGGCTTGTGCCACCCCAGGGATACCTGCCAGCCAAGCGCTAAGGCGGTTGCATCTGGAGAGGTGCCCCTGAGCTCATCCCTGGTAAGGGGGAGACAAGGTCAGGGAGGTAGGTGCACTCAGGTAGTTCCAGGGTCTGGGGTAGGATTGCCCAGGGAGGAGAGGAGTGCAGGTGGGCTGCAGGGAGGTAAGCAGCAGGCTGAGTTGCTGGGCCTAGGGGAGGCTAGGCAGGGAGGCACCATGGAGCAGGGGGAGATAGGAGGTCAGTGGGGTGTCAGGCAGCTGGCAGAAGCTAGGGGTGGGCTAGGTAGGCAGAACGTCCCTTGCTCTGACGGGCCAGGAGTGACCCCCCTGACAGATTTCTCTGGGTCCCCAAAGGAAGGGCTGTGGGTAGATAGGCAGCCAGGGAGGAGAGTCAGGAGTATAGCGGAGCAGCTACGGGTGGGCACAGAGCCAGGGCAGGTAGGGTCCCTACAGAATAGTGACATAACCCTGTCCCAGACTTGGTTGACAGGAAAGCGACGGTCTGTGCTATATAGCTGGTCTCCTGCTGGGGCAGAGGGAGGCAAAGGAGAATGCCCGGCTTTGCAGGAACTGGACTTTACAATCCACTGTGTACTGGTCAATGCCGGAGGACAATTTTGCCAGGCCAATCCCTCAGGACGTATAGAGTGCGTCAAGAGCGCCAGTGGTATCCCAGGGCCATGGGGAGGCCACTGGGGTACCAGGGGCCCTTGAGCAGGGGAGGTGTGATGGTAGGGAGGGTTTGGCCCGGGATTAACGGGGTTACCCCCCAAGGGCCCCCCTCTAACCTCGCCAGGGAGACAAGGGGTTAACTGGGCTGAGGCCCAGAACTGTGACTTAACCCTTGTTAAATAACATGAAAATGCTTATTCCCCTGTGTAAATGATGTTGTTGCTGGATCAGGGTCTGCATAACCCACCCACTGGGACTTAAGGGGTTAATGAGCTACAGTTTAAGAAAATTCCACTGTATTATGTCTTTTCAGGAAATCTGGACTTCAAAGGGTTAATTGAAGTTGAGTGTGAAAAGAGAAGGTTTTAGAACCCCACATGATAGATGCAGATGGGGGAATGCAAGCTTTTGCCTAAATATTGGTTCTCTGTGTTTTAAAACTGCAATGCATTTGGTTTGTCCTGGGATTTAAACCCAGGTTGGTGACAAAAGGCAGTGCTGAATAAACAGTTACCTGAAAACTGGTATTTTGGTAACGGAGTAAGCCAGGACCCTGAACCTTGGGGTACAGCCTCCGGGTCACCCCCCAAGTACACACATATTAAAAATATAATTTTGTCATAAGAGGGACATATATTTTTGATAAAGTGACTTTTTGCAGTTTGTGGAAATGTCCAGAAACCAAATGGTTTGCCTCATCTGAGTCTAGTCACTTGCCTATGCACGCTTCCTCTCTCCCAGTGCATATCAAAAGGGAGGTGTGAATTGGCCAGATTGGAGCCTGGCTTCCCAGGGGAATTGTTTATGCAAGAAGCAAAAGCCCACTTCAAAAGGTTTTATTGATGGGGCCAGGGGGGGGGGGGCTACCCCCAACAGGATATCAAAAGTGAGTAACTTTATTAAATATAAGAATATTATGAGATGGTCCTTGGCTGAACCGGCTAAGAATTACATAAGTGTATTGGCGGGAGTCAGCCGATCTTTGGGAGTCTAAACACTGTATAGGTAACTGCGGCTAAATGCCAGCTATTAATATCTCTATTAATTTTCATATTACATTGTAATGTTCGGTCTCTCTGCGACCGTCAGGTGTCACAGACCGTATTAATATATCTCACCTGACTGTGTGTATTACGGAACGGAAGTTATGCAATGATTTGCAGTAAATATGAAATTTTGGTTGAAGTTCTGAGAAACTGCAGCCCCCCTGCTATGATAATGAGCAGGGAAGAGGATGTTTTTGTAAACGTGGTAACTCACATTTACACACCAAGGTTTCCTGCAGGAGTGAACATGACAAATGTCCTCCCTGCTTCAAAGGGTTTATTGATGGGGGGGCTACCCCAAGCTGGAAGTCCCAAAATGAGCTTCAAAAGCTTGAAAGGGACGTTTGCTAGACGGCACGGAGCCGTAAACTGGGGTACCAGGGTTAAAATGATATATAAGTCAAAGCCACCCTTTACCCAAGTTGTTCATGTTCATTGTTCTTCATGCAAATGATCTTCATGCATGCATGTGACCTGCCTGTTTTGCTGTGATGTCCACTGCAATATGGGAGAAGTGGCAGTCTGTAATCCTGCTGGCTGTCTTGCCATAATCTTTACGTAAGTGTCTATATTTTGCCTGTTATTGTATAATCTGTTGTGTTCACCTTTATCAAGGAATAAATTCTATTTATCATATCTAAGTCTCGTCCCAGTTCAAACCCAGGTATATATATATTTATATATAGTTTTGGTGTCAATTACAGCCTGTCGCAAGCTCTCGTGATAAGACCTTAATTCAGTATTCTTTTCCATTCCGGTGCACCCCAACACAAGATCTTTGTTTGCGTTCACCTTTAAAGGTGATCAATTTTGCTGGTGTCGCCTCCCACAAGCGTATTGCGATTCACCAACGGCTTACAGTACCGTCGTGCGTATGACTCTTGCTGACTGGTGTCTGCCCGGTGACTCTGTTTTGCTGCAGTATGTGGATGATTTGCTACTCTGCAGCCAAACGGAAGAAAAATGCACTCTGGACACTCACAGTCTGATGGAGCATCTCGCTGCTACGGGTCATAAGGTCTCACCACACAAGGTACAGATGGCGCAACAAACTGTCAAATATTTAGGCTTCATACTACAGCCAGGACAGAGACTCCTATCACCAGAACGAGTCAAGGTAATTGCCAATCTCCCCAAGCCCAAGACGAAAGCTGCTATGTTGTCTTTTCTGGGGATGATCACCTATTGCCGCCAATGGATACCGAACTGTTCCCACTGGGATAACATTTTGAGACAATTGACATTGATGCATAAGCCAGACACACTGCAATGGGCACCAGAGACTCTCACTGCATTCACCGAACTTAAGACTGCATTGTGTTCAAACTCTGCTCTGGGCTTGCCGAACTATAACCTGCCTTTCCATTTGTTTTGCAGCGAGACAGGCACCGCGGTTGTTGGCGTACTGGCGCAAGAGCATGGCTCGGGCTATAGGCCGGTCGCATTCTATTCTAAGAAACTGCAAGAGATTGTGCAGGATTTCCCGGCATGTTTAAGACAGGTGGTCGCATGCACTATTTTGGTAGAAGCAGTACAACCTATTGTGCTGTCACACAAACTAACCTTGCATACATCACACCAGGTACTACATGTTCTCAGGAATCTCACTACGCAGCATATGACCGCACAGCGTAGAACAGGGTACGAAACCATCCTCACATCTACCTCAAATCTCACTGTCAAATATCACCCACCACACACTGGTCCAGCTCAAATTCTGACTAACCTGTTACTGCACAACTCTGACATAGACAATGAAGACCATGACTGTCTACAAAACATACACAACACGACGTCAGTAAGGAGCGACTTAGAAAGTACGCCCCTTAAGGAGGGAGATGTATTGTTTGTAGATGGTTCATGCTCTAAACCCGCAGATGGAGCATATCTGACAGGATTTGCAGTAGTTAGGTTACCAGACACAGTAATCTGTTCTGGAGCGTTACCGTTTGTTTAAGCTCAAGCAGCAGAGTTAGTAGCATTGACAGAAGCATGTAATGCATCATCACAGAATACGGTAACCATTTACACAGACTCTCGTTATGCATACTGAGTGGTACACGATTTTGGCATGATATGGAAAAATCGTGGTTTTGTAAGTGCCGATGGTAAGGCATATCACATGCCACATTGGTAGAGCAGTTACTGGACTCCATGTTGCTACCCAGTAAACTAGCAATTGTTAAATGTAAAGGACATGCTGGAGGAGAGACAGATGAGGCCAAAGGTAATGAGTTGGCTGATTTTTACGCTAAAGAGGCTGCACAATCACAGATTATGTTTCCAGCCTACAACACCACTGTTGACACAAAGCTCAATATGGTAATGACATGCCATCTCCCAGACTATGATCTTAAAATGTTACAGGAACTTGCAGAGGAAAAGGATGTAGAGCTATGGGAGGAAAAGGGTTTGAGCAAAGATGAGAATGGGATTTGGACTAAGGGCACAGTGATAGGTTTTCCTAAAATAGCTAGCCCTATTTTAATCTCACATTTTCATGGAATTGGGCATAAGGGAAAGAAAGCGACAGGTGATCAGATTAAGGAATTGTTTTTAGTAAGAGACATTGATCAGGTAGTCGAGACACAATTAGCCAGATGTCTAACATGCATCAGAAACAACATGCAGGGCACACGACCCGCAAAACATGAACATCTACTGACCACCTAGTGGCCCAATGGAGCAAATATAGATTGATTTCACACAGATGCCAACAGCGGCAGGAAAACTAAGATACCTACTGGTAATGGTAGATCAATTTAGCAAATGGGTTGAAGCATTCCCCACAATGAACGAAAGCTTAAAGACCGTTGTAAAAATACTTTGTAAAGAAATCATTCCCCGGTGGGGATGCCCACTTCAAATAAATAGTGATAGAGGAACACATTTTACATCCCAGGTGACTCAAGGAGTTGCTAAAACTCTTGCTATAGATTGGAAGTTTCACATACCATACCACCCACAGTCTTCAGGTCAGGTAGAAAGGACCAATCACACGATCAAGGATAAACTGCGTAAAGGAACAAATGGTACCTTTTCAAGATGGCCAGATGTCCTTCCCGCAGTCCTTGCAGAAATCAGAATGACCCCGAATAGTACTACCAAATTGTCACCATTTGAAATTTTAATGGGGCGGCCGTTTCCAACTCCCTGGGCTCATGGTACGTATTGCCCGAAGGAAGTTGGAGACCTAGAACAGATTCAAGAGAATTATGTTTATCACTTGATACAGAAATTGAATGGCATCTATGGTGATGTTTCTTCTTCTCTTCCGCTCCCTTCAGATAAGCCGACACATCCTTTCCAGCCCGGAGACAAGGTAGTGGTCAAGCATCTTTCCGCCAAAGGAGGGACGATGGAGCCTCCCTACGGACTTCCAACCACGATCCTAGCAGTGACCCGTACAGCCGTGCTGACTGAAGAATCATCAACTTGGATCCACGCGTCACGTATCAAATCAACGAAAGAGTAGAGACGATTTCAGAGGAATCGGCTCAACTGTATACACTTTCTCACAATATTTAGCATATGTACATTATTGGTATGCGTTATTTACCACATATGCGTGAAATAATTAGTTAAGACTCATACTAGCACCTCTGTTAGCTGCCCTCACCACAGTTCACCAGAAAACTCTTTTTTCTCTGGGGAAGGTGAAATCTCTTCTCTCCTTTCCAGAGAACAAGATGAAAGCAAAACCCATGTACCACAGGTCCAGTCTAACTTCTCCAATCTGCCAGAAAAACATTACACACTCTTCAAACGTATGGCTTCATTTCTGACAAAAGTCAAAACTAATATCAGGAAACATTTGGCTGTTGAGGTACTGAATACTGTATGTCACATTTCTGTTTATCCGACACAACGGACATAATCACAAGCTGTTTAATAGCAGTACCCACACCAGTAGAGATTTTGTTAAAAGTGTTTAGCACAGGCAATAATGATAGTTTGGCAGAAGATCATGATGTGCGACAGCATTTCTCTATATATGTATACTGTCGTGACTGTCCCCAGTGTATTGGTGAAAAGTGGGCTAATATGACACAAATTACGACCCAGAATATAACTCAGGGTAACATATGTTATCAAATGACATGTAATCCTGAAAAAATAGGCAAATGTAAACAAGTACAATTGATACCCTCAGCATCCACCAATATGACCCAAATATTGTGTAATCGAGCTGATGATAGATGTTTCAACGTCAATAACACTATGAGCTGTAATCACACAATAAGCACACCAAGTCATATATATTCTGTTAAACTTCCCGTCTGATGGTTGTTTTCTTGTGGTAATACTACGTACACATATATACCAGGAAACATCTCCGGGAGACCATGTACTCTCACCAGGTTAGGGATAATGATGTTCTCTGTAGAACCTGGCCCACATCAAACCAAAGTTAAGCGATCCACTGCTTCAGTCACTGAAGAATGCAATTCACATGTGCTTCTACTATCAGATGCTGACATTCTAAGTCTAGCAGTCTCCCTTGTTGGAGTACCTGGATTGGCTGTGTATTCAGCAAAAACTATAAAGAAACTAGCATGTGCTGTAGCCAAGGGGTTAAATCATACCTCCCAGGCCCTAGAAGAACTGATGATAGATTTCCAAGGTACACGCAAAGCAATTTTAGAAAATTGTGCGGCAATTGATTATCTTTTGCTTAAACATGAGCATGGATGTCGAGATTTTGAGGGAATGTGCTGTTTTAATCTATCTGATCATTCAAAATCTGTGCAGAATCATATGTCAAACATCAAAAGTGTTGTTGCAGACATTGCTGAGAGAGTCGATCAGTTTGATTGGACTTTTGGGTTAGGTGCATGGATTGGGAAGTTGGGAAAGAAAATTATTATGGGACTGATATTTATCACTTGCATGTTTGTAGTATTAGTTGTTATTATTTCATGCTGCAAATTAATGTGTTCATCTTTATGTAAAATGATTATGCCTTCTGTTAAGTCAGTTAATCACATGAATGCTTCGCTGAACATTAATGCCCTATTCCCGGTTCCCCAACTGTAACATATAACTCTAGAACTACAACCACCAGCGTCCCGATACCTTTAGTGGATTATGATAATATTCAAATCCAGTACGAGACCCCTGTATCCTAGGGATTGTCATTTTGATGACAAAAGGAGGGACTGATAATGTGTGTATTAAGGGGGGACTCCATTTTGACTGCTATATAACCATTTTATACTAATACTAAGAAGCCAGGGACTAATTATGCCATTATGCTTTTTAGTCAGATGTTAAACTGACCTTTTACCCACTTAATGGTGGCTGAACTACTGAACTATGTATGTTCAGACTATTTCACCATGTAGAAACAGGAAGTTTAGTCAGCTGTGCTTAGCCTGAATGTATGAAATGTCTTAACAATGAAATGTCTTAACAACATGAATTATGACGCTTCCTAGACTGCCCCATGATCGGGCAACTAGACTAGTTCCCAAATCGTAACTTTCCATCTGTCACTTTCTAGATAAACATAAAGGGAAGTAAGTTTCTCACGTAAACGTGTTTTTTCTACGTTCGCTCGCCTATATAACCTGACTGTAAACCATTAATAAACAGGAGAGGTTTTTGACAACGCTCACTGGTGTCTGACTCAATTACTTCTCCTCCGAGCTGCTCGTTCTTTTCCTGTCTTTTCCTGTCCAGCACTTTAAGAGTGGGTAAAAGGCCTCCGGAGATGATCGATCCAAGTGCGAGAGAAGGTTCCTATATAGCAGTAGAGAACATATTTTTCAGTGTGTTACATTTGGAGGCGCTGCTGAGATCAGACCTGGGGCGCACTATTAAGTATTCTAAATTTGTGATACTGTCCCAACCACCATGTCTGCGCTCACGCCGCAACAAATGATCGAATGGGCCGCAAGACTCAAAGAACCTCTGCAACACATGGTCGCAGTAGGAGGGGTTCCCGCCCAAATCTCCATGTTCACTGTCGGCAGTGCATTACAGACATTACCTGGTCTGAGTGAAGTCAGACTCATCAGTAAGAGCTACCACCCTGGCCACTACGAGAACACCCTCCTAAGGGCCGTAAAGCAAGAGCTACGCTCTGAAGATGTTCCACGAGTTGTATATCTATCAGAGACTGTACCCCAAGGCTATCCTTTTGTATATGCAGAAAGCCATAGCGTAGTTAGTGGGAATGTGCACAAAATGGAGGCTTCCCCATCAGAGAATCCCAACAGTGAATCACACCTAAAATGGCATCAACCGCCAAGTCAGGAGAGTGCATGTGCTGCTGACTGCCAGCCTGCACCAAATTGTGTTGCAAAAATATGTCTGGGTCTGGCGGGAAAACCAAAACTCCACCCCCGCAATGTGAGTGGCTCAGCGCAGAGCAAAAAACACTCCTTGATAGAGTGTGCCGCCCCTCATCTAAATTACACCAGGGGGAGTGAGAACAATGAACTGACATCAGCAAGTTCTGTTCCCCATACGAAAGGTATAGGATGCAGCGAAACACATGCTCAGTTGTATGGAGTATGGCGAATAAAGGGAGGGAACATATCCTTTCTTTTGTGCCCATGTTTACAAAAGGACTTAAATATGTCTGGTGGTATGGACTTTAACCCTTGTAGGCTACCAATAGAATACCACGTGGCAAAGGTGGACGAGGAGGGGTGCAAACGATGTGTCTGTAACAAGTGGAACTTCCCAGGTGGTGAATTGACCTGGGGACCCAAGTGTGCCTGCTGCGGGGTACAGTTCCTTCTTCCCAAGCGGCTGCAGCCTACGGAACCAGCAGAGAAATATGCGATCAACTCCAAAACTGGGCCGACAGATGCTGCTAACCAATCTACCTCAACCATGGAGGTTTCGGAGGGCCTGTATGCCCTAACCACGGTTCCAGACTCAACTCTAGAACCCGTTAGAGCCAGAAACACAGATTGCGGAACCACAGATGGTGGAACCAACTAAGGGTAAGGTGACTGCTCAGGGAGAATGGGGATCGCTACCACTGATGCTGCAGGAACAGGACTGCTTCATGTCAATTGCCACCTGTGAATGCGAGGTGCCCCGACGCTGTTCCAATGCGGTGGTGTCCCTGCCCCCATCCTTGTCTACTGATGACAGCAGCCAACCAGCCGAGGTGATGCGCCAGCCGGCGGACCACTCGAGTGAAGCTGGGGATAAAGATCTAACTACCTCATCTGCTGTGGATCCTTCTGTGGGCCCGTGGGCCCTACAATGGCCATTCCGGCCTCCAATGATGGTACCATCAGTCCTAGGCTTGGGACCAGTACCTACCGACCGAAAGGGTGAGTTGACTGCCCCAGGGGTGTCGGGTGTGAGCTCCCAGGTGGCCGCGGAGCATGGTAGCTCCTTAAGCATGGCCACCAGGGCGATTGGCTCGCCTCGGCATTGCGTCCTGGCAGAGGTGTCCCCCCCTAGAAGATTGCTGTCCAGTGGTATGTGTGGATCAGTGTCCACAGACTACCCACCAAGTGGAGAGAAACTTCAGCCCCATCATTGTGCCCAGTGAAGGGGAGGCGGTACCTGATAGCGTTCCAGATGATCTGACAACCATCAGCAACCAGTGGAGCGGTGAGACACCAACACTTTGCGCCCTGCCGGATGTAATGGAGGTATCCGGTGAAGAGGCCCAGCTCGGTGCTTACTTCTACTCAAAGGACCACCAAGCTCATCTGTCTCAAGACCCAGATTTCGTGATGTATCTGTGAGGATTCGCCATCCTGGTGGCCATAGACCGTCTCCTCACCTCAACAAACCTTCTGTGATGGACACTCAGGATGCGCGGTCTTGTGGACCCAGTACACGCGTGCATGGATCTTGCGCGGCCTGATTCCCCATCCGCCGTTTCGGATCCCGCCTCCTGCTCTGACGCACGATGGGTGCGTTCATCCAGCCCCCCTGCTGACACGTGTTCCAAGCCCCGCCACCACTCTAGTGATGGACAGGACAAGCGTGGGAGTGATGCGCGCGTTTGGCTCTGCCCCTGGACCTCCGTGACACGCACGAGTTGGCGCGCAATTGTTTCCGCCCCCTCTTGCTCTAAGGACATTCAGAATCGGTGTGGGAGGCTCCAGGCTCTGCCTCCTGACCTCCGTGACACGCGTGGGTCGGCGCACGAGCTGTTCCGCCCCCATCCCTGATTAGGCTACAACATAGGGCACACCTGTGTGCACCAGCAGCCTATCGGTGCTTACTTCCTGGTTCCGCCCTGGCTGGCTATTGGAGACTCTGCTTTTATATACCTTCAGTCTGCTCTCATTCCTTGCTGAGCATAGTCTAGTGTGACGCCGTACCTTGCTGCATTCCAGTTCCTGTGACCTTGCCTTGCCGATTAACCTCTTGTTGCCTACCTTGCTTGTCTTTTGGATTCCGCACCTCTCCTCTCCTGATCCGGCTACGAATGACCATTCTCCTGTCTCCAGTCCTGACCTTGGCTAAGTACTCCTACAATTCGATACGCTCCTATCCTGAACCTGGCTACGTACCCCGACTATCCGCTACTCTCCAATCCCGAACTTGGCTACCCACTCTTACGATCCACAACTCTCCACTCCAGACCTGGCAAGTACTTACACTACTCTCAAATCTATAACCCTGACCTGGCTTGAATGACTACTCTACATCCTAGGTGTGCCTGGGTTGCTGTGGGTCGGCGTTAACCAATTCCCTACCTCAGCACCGCGGTCGTGCTTCGTTTGTGGTGAGCTATGCATTATAGTATTCAGGAGACGTCACTTCAGAAGTGACTGATGGAGCAAACCAGGACTGTGCTGTGACAGCTAGGGTAATCATTGCCTCCTTCATGCGCAACATGGAGCGCTCCATTCACCATGTGGTGGACAGAGGAAAAGGTCAAGACCTCCTGGTTTACCGCATCCATGCTGCGGATGGCCGGGTAAATGTCTGGCACAGAGACACCGTGCTGTTCCTTCCACCAGGGGGAGGAAGTGGTATGGAACCAGTTACTGTTGTACCTGATCATGATCTCCCAGAGACTACCCAGGCAGAGGCTCACAAAAGTCAAAGTGAGGTACCCTCACACATCAGTTAGCAGCACCCCACTATGGGTCTCAGCAAGAAGCTACCACTCAGCTGGCCTCGGGTATTACTGTGATTGTTACGTTGTGTACCAATTCATATAAAGTAAATATGATAAGTTGTACATATGACCCCTGCATTTTTATTGTATAAACATATGCAATGTGACGCTGTCCTCCAAGCGGGAACATTGGTATTTCCACCAGGGGGAGAATGTAGCAAGGTCCCTCTGGTTCCCCGGTTACCCGTTCCTTTCCCCCTTACCTCCGATAGAGTGAGGGCAGCTACAGGGCGAGCTCGTCACCGGGGCTCCAGGCGGCATACACAACACGGCGCCGCCATGTTTAGTGCGTTTGCGCAAGAGTGGGATCTCGCGCACGCGCAGTAACGCACTAGGAGTTACGGCGGCCATATTGAGGTTGGCACCAGTGTTTGCGCATGCGAAGGAGTTCGCGCATCAGTGGTGGCCATTACAGATGGAGCATGAGCCGTTGAGAGTAGCGGCGGCCACTACAGGGTTGCGCATGCTAAGCGGAGCATGCGCACGCGGCCCCAATGATAAGGAGGTCCCTGAGGAACTACAACACCCAGAAGACATAGGGGCAGAGATACCAGGTGACGCCAGGGAGCCAATAGGGCTGGGAGCTTCCCTTGAGGATAGGATGCATTTGTTGTGCTCAGGACAGGAAGAAGTCAGTTGGTGCTGGGATAAGGTAGGGGGAGGTAATGTGTGTAGGGAGCAAGTGGCTCTTACACTAGGCCAGGTTACCCCCCTAGGCCCCAGCTAGGCCCAACTCACCATTAGGATTGTGGCTGCTCTAGGGAAGGCCCCTGCAGTTAGGGACTTTGCCATGTTAGCAGTCAGTTTAGTCAGGGACACAGCTGGAGTGGTGCGTGCTCTGACAAGAAGGGTCAGTGTTGCAGCGAATCATTCTCTGCAGTAGCAGAGACAGAGACAGAGACTGTCTGGGTGGTGAGGTCATCAGAGGGAGACCATCCACCAGGAGGAGGACACCAACATTGAGGCTTTGGTGCTGGATACAGACGGGACCTCTTAAGTTTTGCGGTACCCAGGTGCAGGAGCCCCGGGCAGGTACAGTCACCAAGTGCACCACCATTACCGGTACCAAAAAGGCACTGATCACGCTTAAGGAGTGGGTTGCAGAACACTTGGGACTCTGGGATATAAGGTGTGGGGTACAGAGCCCTGCGAGGTGACCGGGTAGTTGTGCCATTAGTGTATAGAGTGACACCCTGTTGATGAGATGTGATTGTTATATTGTTATGCTATGCAGTAAACTGTTTTATATATACCTTTGGTTTATTGGTTACTGTATGTGGGTCCTGTGTCAGGGTCATTCTGCCATTAGAATCCTACACAGGTGGAGGCGCTGTGTTTATATGAGTATCGTTCCAAAGGATACACCCCAAACTCTCACTGGCGGAGGTTCAGGCCTCCTGTGAACCTGACAGGTAAAAGCACCATACACCTGGTAACATACATATAGATTCCAGACACATGCACTCTATCTGCGATTGGGGGTGGGGAAAGTGTGTTACACTTGTATTCATATTTATCACCCGAGGATACAACTGTATTGTTGTTTAATTTTTATAAATTAATAACAGTATTCCACGAGGCGACAGCATATCCAAACCCACATTTCGAGGCAGCGTTGTAGTTTAGAAAAGCACCCTCAACACATTTAGCCAACATTTGTACACATTTTCATTTCAGACCTACCCTCTGACACCGAATTTAGTATCAGGCAGTACACGTTATTTTTCAGCAGTGACACTTATTACGTATTATACGTGTGTAGCCTAGTGCCCCTGGTTATGTGTTTACCTGGCCATAGCATGTACGTCCTGGTAAGTGCAGGCTTTGTTAGGGATACATCTCTTTCACATGGGCCAGCAGGTGAGTCCATTAGGCTACCGGTTAATTTGTTGCCATATCCAGCTGCAGGCATAATGGCAGTTGGGAGTATCATGCCAGGGGGATGTTTACTGGGTCACACGTAGTATGGTCTGATGCCTGTCACTCATCTAAACCTGCAGTCTTGAGGCATGGCTACTAACCCGTTCCCTAGGTACATATGCTTCCTACCCAAATTTAGTGAAGAATTCCAGTATGTAGCCTGCTCCTCAAGGAATGAGGTGGTGTTCTGCCTTACCCCATCAGGGGTTGTGACTAGCCTTTGGGGGGCCTAGTCAGGGAAAATGACCATGCAAGATGCGAGGGAAGTGTTCCATGTCGGCTGTGTGTGTAAAGTACCTCTCTTACAAGAGAAGGAAGGAATCCATAGGTTGAAATTGACGGACGTACGTCTTTTTTCAACCTCATCTACTATGTAACTATGTAACTGTGTAACTATGTAATCTGGTCTGGCCTGCCAATAAATGGCGAACTGTTCCTTGCCTGAGTGTGAATTACTGGAAGGGGTAACTGTAAGGACTACATTCTGCCTCTGGCAGATCCCTGCTGGATGGAGGCGCTGTACCAGAGAACCAAAAGCCTGTCCTGTAGTCCACTCCCACTACCATCTGTGGAGACTCAGGCCTTCTGGAAGACCACAGGTAAGCTAACCAGCACCATGACATACCATGTAGCATACAGATGGGGGGTGTTACACGTGTTATTATGACCCCTTGCTATTTTTATGTCTAATAAAGATTGATATTTTAATTTAACTACATTTCTCGGGTAATTTTTCATCCTTTCCCATCAATTATCATTTAGCTCATCATTCGCTACTCCCTGCATTAGTGCAGCTATATCCTATTAACTACAGTGTGGGCTGAAGAGTGCATACTATCTGGGGACTTACTGATACTCCTGCTTTCTCACTGAAGCAGGGGCTCTCAGTTCTTCTCTCTTTGTATCCCCTTCCCCAAGTGCATCTATCACACACACCAACTCCCTAGGAGTGCTGGTACAATTTCTTCTGTAGCCAGGGTCCCTCCGTTCCCCCTGTCTCTCGGTTTCTTTTCCCCTGACGTGAGTGTTGCTGCAGGGGCTCCCGGTGACATCAGTGATAGGGCGCTGCCATCTTGTGCGCGTTCGCACATGCGCGGGAGTTCACACATGCGCAGAAGGTGTCCGGCGGCCATGTTGAGGTTGGCGCGAGGTTCGCACATGCGCGGTGCGCATTTGCAGTGGCCATTACACATAGCGCAGGAAAGTGTAGAGAGGAAGGGACTCTAGAGGTTGCGCAGGGAAGTGGCACAGCGGCCATTAGTCTAGCGCAGGCGCAAATAGGAAAGGGTAGGCGACCATTAGAGAGGCGGCCATGCGGTCTCCATAGGTAAAAGCCTCACAGGGAACTACAACTGCCTGCAGGCTTAGAGGCAGGTGAGTCAGATGATTGCAGGCAGCCAATAGTGTTTGTAGCTTCCCCTGCAGAGAGTAGATACATTGTATGAGCAATGTGCTGGAAGACAGGGAGGGAGGGAACAGAGAGCTGCGAGCTTCTGCCCTAGGCCAGAAGTACCCCGGGCTAGAGTTGAGGCCCTGATTCTCCACTAGTGAGGGTGTTCATAGGGCCAGGCCCTTAGGTAAGGACCCTGTGCCCCTTCAGCTGTGTGATATGCAGGGACAGAGAGAGACCTTGCTGCAGTTCTTTAGTGCAGGGAACCAGTATAGTGTCTGCTGCATGTTCCTGTATGCTGTGTTGCTGATCCAGAGACTGTCCTTACGGTGGGACGTCTGGCTGGACCCCATCCCATGCGGAGGTACAGATCAGCGCTGGACCAAGCAGATCCGGTAGACCCTTTGCGAAGACACCCAGGTGCAGGAGCACCTGGGCAGGTATTTACACCCTTTCACACGTGCACCAACTTTACCTCGCTCCTCACATGTGACAGGCCTGTTCACACACTTGGGTGGGCTTGGACTCTCTGGACACGGGGTTGGGAAGGGGGTGTAAGGGTATAGCCCAGTTAGGGGCAAAGTATAGCCACCCGCTAAAGGCACAATGTGGCCTATATATATTGTTGTGTATGCTGATGTGTATTATGTTATGTTATGTATAGAGCTGTTGATACTCTGTAGTATGATACTGTGTGTTGTGTTGCTCGTCCAGTAAACCTTTTAGCCATAACCCTGGTGTATGTGGTTTCTGGGTGGGTTCCTATGCTAGGGCCATTCTACATTCCTATAGAATCCTACATAGGTGGAGGCGCTGACCGACGAGAGAACGTTCCAGAGAAGCACCCCAGGTTCCCATCAGCGGAGGCTCAGGCCTCCTGTGAACCTGCAGGTATACGCACCACACCTGGTAACATATAGGTTCCCCCTCACATGCACTCTATATGCGATTGTGTGGGGGAATACCCGTTACACTTGTGTTTGCCATTTATAGACATTAGCTTACCAAGCAGATACACAAATGTAATGGTATTTTACAGGCTGTCATAGCTGAACTGTACGGTAGGTGTCACTCACGGGCCTTTTACAATGAGTAGCTTTGCCTTGAGTAATGAACGGCTATTTATACACAAACACAGGTTGCCACCCAGCTAACATTGTTAAGGCACAAAGGAGGGGCCAAAAAAACTCTGAGGCTTTGTCACTTGGTCACTTTGTCAAACAAAACTTCCTAGTCTAATTTGAAAAGGCATTTTTATGTGTTTCTACAGAGCTACAATAAAAAGGATAACTAAAGATCGGAGCCCTCACATAAATACACTAGCAGAAAGAGGAAGATGGGAATCTCGGTGTCTGACTTTGAAATACAAATGTGTTGAATTTTGTACTAAAATACCTTTATTTTTTGTTACTATCACGATTTAAAATGACAGACTTTTTACGCTGCCCGAGTTGCAACATGACTTTTAGATCCTCTTTGTTACTCGAAAAACACAGAGAGAAGTTCTGTATTGGAGGAGATATTGGAAGAATAAGAGAGACGCAAACGCCTCAGGAAATGGTAACTATTTGGGTATTGCTGTTTGATTTGGTAGTTCTTTTATAAATAATGTCATATTAATATGCACATCTTGATTTGTTTAGAAAAAAAATCTTACTTTTATATATTGTACAGTAATACAATTTATGTGCAACTTGACAAAACATAACCGCAGTATGCATTGTCACGTATTTTACTAAATGGTTTAAATGAAAAAAAAAAAAAGTTTGTGAATAGAACACAGAACAAAGTGCAAAAGTGAAACTTTTTTATGGCGTTCATTTTTTTATTTGATGTCCCCAGTTGATGAATATTGTATGAACAGAAACATAACCATTCACCCCTTTTAAAAGAAATACTATCATGTTTTTCTACTTTGTCTTTTGGATATACAGATTTTTGTTTAGGATTTTTACCTCTGCATTTTTTCTGTTGCTTTTCTTTTAGCCGATTGATTTTTTTTTCCGCTTTAGTATCTTCACTGCCAGGGAGGCCGACAGCACCTTTCTGAAATGTATTGCAGGTCCCTTACACATTAAGGCCTTGATACATCAAACATCAGTAAACGTGAATTAATATCGCGCTCCTTTAAATGCATGTGTTAATACCACACAAATATGTAGGTGTACATCAAAATTTCGAACGTCTGAAAAGACACACAATGTGGCATGAAAAATTGAGGTACATGATGCGATAAATATCATATTGCTGTTAAAATGGCTGAAAAATATTGCAACGGTGCTAAAATGGTGGCAAATGTTTGCGAGACTATCTTATGTTGAAAAATGTATAAACCCATGCTTTCATCAGGCTGCGGCCACGCTGCCACTGACCCCACTGACCGCGCGGTGCTTGGCGAGGTTACTTCCCGCAATTTAAATTTTGACATCCACGCGGTGCGCGGCACACACACTCGCACACGCTTGGCGCTTACATAAATAAAAAAAAGTGACTTTGAACCGCGCTCAGCTTGCCTGCAACGCCCACCGCGCGCACCTGCGAAATAGCTAGGACACCCGACGCTCATGCTTGGAGAGCTGGTGATGTCACCGCTCTTCAAGCATGAGCAAGGTCAGCGCCAGCATGGCCACAGCCTTAAACACGCTAACAGTTTGGATGGAGAGAGTACACACTGGGTCAGGGGTCCCAAACTCAGTCCTCAAGAGCCACCAACAGGCCAGCTTTTCAGTATATCCTTCAGCACAGGTGGCTCAATCAATGGCTCAATTGAAGACTGAGCCACTGATTTAGCACAGGTGGCTCAAGCAGGGATATCCATAAAACCTGGCCTGTTGATGGCTCTTGAGGACTGAGTTTGGAGACCCCGGCACTGGGTCATAAGGAGTTGGAAGTTTTTGTGAAATTTGAGAGTTATATTTTGTGTTCTGCATGTGTTGTCTTGTTATCATTGTTGTGCATGTGATTGCATTTGTGTCTGTTTTGATTTGTCTGTGTCTTACTTTTTGTTGTGTGATAGTGTTTAGTGGTGTGTATTGTTGATTATTGTGAGTGTGACTGATTGTTGTGAGAGGCAGAGGCAGTGGTGAGCAGAGGGAGTGGCTAGTGGAGGGAGTGGCGAGTGAAAAGAGAGCAGATAGCTGAGCATTGGGAAGCAGAGAGAAGAGAGCGGCAGATTTGGGACCTGAAAGCAGTGAGCTGAAGACTGGGGAGTGGAGTGTGGAGGTGTGAGGCGTGGAGAGCAGAGGAGTGAGGAGCGGAGGGAGTATGAGGAGTGGAGAGCAGAGGTGAGAGGAGCAGAGGGAGTGTGGAGAGCAGAGGGAGTGTGGAGTGGAGAGCAGAGGGAGTGGGGAGGGAAGAGCGGAGAATTGAGGAGCAGAGGTAGTGTTAGGAGTGAAGAGTGGAAGAGGTCAGACCAGGAATACAGCAGGGTAGGAGGACGAGAGGCTATTGTCCTGTCTCCCCAAACGGAACCTGCTACTGAGGCAGCAGATGAGAAATATGAAGTTGGGATCATCCTATTGTATGTCAAGCACTATAAGAAAGGAAATTCAGACATTAAGCAAAAATCAAAAGCTAAAATGACTGAGCAAACCAAACACAGAAGAGGGACAGGTAGAGGACCTAATATGACAGTGTTATATCACCAATGGATACTGGCACACCGCCACCAGAGACAGGGTAGCTACAGAGAAGCACGTGATCAACAGGCCACATCAACATACTCAATGGGCACACAGACCACTCAAGCTGCCCCTGTTTTCCCCAGAAACCATGTACTGTAGTTACATATTGCACAGGTGCAGCATCATAAAGAAATGATGCATAAGCTGAACATGATTCACCAGTATAATTGCTTTGCTTGAGCAAAGTTTGAGAGATCACACTAAAACCTCAACCTCAAAAATAGAAATTCAGCAGAAAAAAGAGCTATTACTTAAAAAAAAAAAAGAATCTAATATGTGCAATTCTTTTTTTCTCGAAAAGCCAAACTAGAAAAAAACATTATTCTGTAGCAGCACAATATTTGCCTCAGAAATATGACACAGAATTTGTAACACGATACTATGCAGCCAAATTCTAATAATGATCAAGCCTGCGGCCTCATAGAATAGGCAATGTCCATATAAGGCCACAAACCCCACTACTCGCTACAGCTGTGCCAGCTGAGGCAATGCCAGCTGCAAGTGCATCAGCTAGCACCACAACCACCCCTCTTCCCTCAACATCTAGTCTACATGTGCAAACTTGTGGAGTCAGAAGGAGCATCCAGGGCTCCGATACAGTAGCTAAACTCATAACTCATAATTTGTTGAAGTGATGTCACTTCCAATGTTTATGTTTAAATATATATATATATCTTTACAGTGGTTAGAGCCCGCGTCCTATTTGACCAGTACCAGTAGGTCTTTCCAGTTTAGCGCCCTTGCTTTAGTCAATGCTCCCTCAATTTCTTTCGGATCATATCCTCTGTCACGGAAACGTGTGGCCATTTCTAATAGTACCCCTTGCACTTCAGAAGGGTTGCTGGTGATACGTCTTATCCTGCCACTGTGCCCTCTCACTTGGAAATGATATGTACCTCTTAACACGTCTAGTTAAGGCATGAAGTATTTTGCCTAAACAGCATGAGAAGGTGGATTGTGTTATTCCGTTTACACCTGCCAAAGCTGACTGGAAAAATCCAGAGGCCACAAAATGTAATGAGCATAATCATTTGACTAAACCAGGCACAGTATGAGTCCTTTTAGTCAGAGGATCTAAGTCTCTCCTTAGCTCTTCATAAACAGCCATTATTACATTACTGCTCAAACGATACCTCTGTACCACCTCCTCCACAGTGAGTCTTGCCATGGTATTCCTCTCTCTAAACACCCTAGGCCTTAAGTGTCTCCTTCTGGCAGCCTGTGCCGCCTCCTCCTCAGCAATTTCCTCTCTCACCCTCCTAACTTTCTCCCTGGGTTCAGGTATGACTATCTCTCCTCCTCGGATTCCACTCCACAAAAAATATTCCAAAGGGCTCCATTTAAAGATAAAGCATTAGAAAGATAAAGTGACGTTTCAGGTATTTAGGCGAAAACAGTAAGGTAACACCTGCAGGAAGCATGTATCACACATTTATATACTTTTCTGGTGTTAATTACGAGTGTCCAGTAATGTTAACGTTAAATATGTGATATTGCTGTAAGCGCTTTCTGTATTGCATGCAAAATATATTGCACAATTTCTGGTGCTAATAGCACAATTTACGATAACGCAGCTTGATGTATCTAGGCCTAAGTGGATTTGAAATTCAGTTTCATTTCTCATTATAGAAGTGGCAGCCTTTTTTTATTTTTATTTTTTTTTATAACTGGTAGTATTTTTTCATTATTAAAACTAAACAAATCTATAAAATAATTTACAATATTAATTTTTACTGTTATTCCCCTGACAAATAAGAAAGTGGTAAAGCCTTGAATTGTGCCTGTTAATTTACATTTTTCACCCAGAAATAGATATACGCACTCGGTTGAGTGAAAAGGGCAGCATGTAAAGAGTTTTGCAAGTATTTTATCTACTACTTTCCCAATATCTTTCAAGATTTCAGTAATAATTCAATCTTCCCCGGGAGTCTTCCCGTTCTTCATGGATTTTATTGCTTTTGCCACTTCTTCTCGAAGGAAGCATGGTACTTCATTAGTTATTTAGACCAGGGGAGCGCAAACTGGGAGGCACGCCCCCCAGGGGGGTGATAGATTTTCTGGAGGGTGGTACGGCACTTACAGAGGCCCCACTTTCTTCCCCCAAAGCATTTAAATTAAATGCCGTGGGAACGCGCAAGGCCTCTGTAAGTTCCCTTACCTGATCTCCGGCGGCTTCTGGCAACGCGTGTCAAATAACGCAGCGGGGTCACAGGATGTCATAACGCCGGAGACAAGATAAGGAGGGAGTGTGAGTAGGGGAGAGAGCAGGCAGGGGGGCACAGAGGAAAAAGTTTGCGCACCCCTGTTTTAGACCATTTTTTTAAATATACAAAAGATCATTTGTTTGTATATTCAATAAATGGTCGCAAATACCTATTTTTCCTTTAACTGAGTGCATATATCTATTTCTGGCTGAAAAACTTTATGCGGTGACGGTTCAAAGAAAATTCTGTCATACAGATACTCAGCACTGCGAAAAATAACTTTGTATATACAGTAAGGGCAAGTATACTGTATAATTTTCTGCTGTTTAGCAATAGAGTTAATGGGCGTACTCTGTGTGCATGGGGTTTGTAAATAAGCACTTTTAGCTCTTGTATTTCCAGTGCAAGTTTGTTCTCCACTTGCATGCATGGTAACTATCTCTATTTATCCATGAAAGCATGTGTTTCCTACTTTGATTGGTCTTGTGTATTTTTGCTTTTATGGTAAGATTTGTGTTCAGTCTAAGATGTAATAAACTGTCTGTAGAATATTAAGTGCCAGATACAATTGTCCAGTAAATACATGCATTGTAGCATGAAATGCAAATGGAAACAGTTTACCGCAACCAATGAAAAGGTGGAAATAGTGTGTATAATAGTGCTGGATTGATTAAGTGCACAGTGCATAACTGACATTGGAAAAGTTTCAGGTAAGATTATGCCAAATTAATCAACATAAGATTAGATACAGTACAACACCAGAAGTAGAACACTTAGGAAGGATATAACCACATAATTACATTTAGATCTAATCAAAATAGTGTTTTTAACATTCCAAGTAAGCGAAAACACTGTTAAATAAATGTAAAAAAAAAAAATCTATATTGAGCTGCACATAATTCATAGTATCAGTTGTGCCACATACATGCATACCAGTGTGCATCTCTGTGTGTATGAAAGGGGTTAATAACAACCACCCTGAAGGACACAATAAATTAGCTCTCACACCCACCAAAACCATCACTACACACTAAAATTACGCTGCCACTTCCAGGATTCATTTAAGGGTTTGCATCTTGGAAGTACCTGGTCTCCAAGAAAAATATACACATTGACTAAAACCCCAATCTGATAAACATGCCTAGAAATGAGGGCAATCCCTTCCAAGGTAAAAGGTTCCATAAGAGCTCAAAATGATTAGTTTATTTTAGATTATAACAAAAGGCATAAAGTGCAGTGAGTATCTGTCTAAAAATCTTGTCGGGATTGGAAGTAGACTGATTAGTCTGTAGTTCTTGGGGTCGTCTTTGTGTCCTTTCTTGTGGATAAGGATAACTATGGCATTGCTCCATTGTTTTGGAATTTGTACTCTTCTTGAAGCAGCATGTAAAGAGTTTTGCAAGTATTTTATCTACTACTTCCCCGGGAGTCTTCCCATTCTTCATGGATTTTATCGCTTTTGCCACTTCTTCTCGAAGGAAGCATGGTTTTTCATTGGTTGTTTCTTCTTGTTCTTCCTCTACTGGATTATGCCCTGTGGTTTTGTATAATTTCATGTATACTGTAAATACTCAACTCTCTTTATGATAAGTACACAGTATTTTATTGTTGAGCCATCATCTTGCACAGCACTGCATATTCACTTATTATTCCTTCATTTTGAGATTGCCTGATTTCTTGCCATCTCCTCTGTAATTGTTTTGTTTTATCAGATATTGTCTTATCCTGTTTTTTGTAAGCGATTCCTCCAATTTTTTGTATGCGCTTTAAACTACAATCTTCATAATAACTTGTTAAAGTGCCCCCATGCATGGTGAGCAAGGTAACGGGATTTTTCAGTTCTGTTGAAATTCTCTGCTGTTTTTGTTGAGGTTATCGATGTTGATTATTTTTGTCTTCTTTCCATCTTAACATTCAGAGGTAATTTCAAATGAAACCATCGGTGATTACTCCTTGTGTCTAAACGGTTAAGGACTGTGCAGTCTTCAATCACGTGTCTTGCGGACTATGATACAGTCAATTTCATTCTTGATTCTATTGGGTCCATTCCATGTCCATTTACTATTTGGATTCTTCTCGCAGAATGAATTCATGATTTTGAAGTCTTCAAATTTTGCAAATCCTCCCAATCTGTCTCCACGTTCATTCCTGGTACTGTAACCATAGTTACCAACTGATGTTTCGTCTTCCTGCTGGGCACCGTTCTTTGCATTGTAATCTCCCAAAATGATCTTGAGGTTATCATTTCCTTTAGTAGAAGTCTTCCACTTCATTGTCTTTGCGACTTGATGTTAGTTCATACACTTGGATTATTTGAAGCCTGTATATGTCAACCGAATGATGATTCTGGCTGCTCTGCCCATTGAGCTTTCATACTCCACTATGTTGTTTCTCCATCTCTTTTTAATAATTAAGCCTATTCCACTGATTGTCCATTTTCTTCTTACTTCACTTCTTACTTCACTGAGGTCAACAATATCCATTTAATCTTTTCAAGTTTATTTTTCCAGTTCTTGCAGTGCTGCTTCACTGAAGAGAGTCTAGCAGTTGCAGGTATCTATATTTAGGTTTGAATGAAAGCTTTTTATTAGTCTGAGGGTTTTTAGCACCCTATACCCTCATTCCTTCTTCCTGCATGCTGTCTAGCCCAGGGACAGATCAATGTCTGGAGAATGAGATCCATTGCTTTTTGGTGTGTTCCATATTTGGGGGTTGAGGCCTTTCTTGCCATGTCAGGCCTAATATGCATGATGGCAAGTACATTTCCTACTTTACCGGGTATATTGCTTAAGCTTTCATAGTATGGTTAGGACTACCAACACAAGTGCCACCCACAACCTCTGAAGAACAAAGGTGATATGCTGCACACCACAATTAAATAATACATTCAATATTACCAGTGCTGCTGGTTCAATGGGTACCTGTCCTGGTAATCCAGATCTGAACTGCTGAAAAGGAGATCCAACGCACTACGGATTTGCTGAATAGAAAAATGTATTGTGCCACACAACGTTTCAAGTGCCTGTCACTTGATAAAGACCTTTACGGTCGAAACGTTATGTGGCACAATACATTTTTCTATTCAGCAAATCCGTAGTGCGTTGGATCTCGTTTTCAACAACCCCTGAAGAAGTCATGTTTTGTGGCGTGACGAAATACGTAGGGCTTTCCTGTGTAAGATGTCATTATGCTGGTATCCTTTCACTTTGTGACGTCACTGTGAAGCGCGGACTCTTTTGAACTCTTGTTAAAACTCCGAAACGAGCAAAGGAGAGTGTTCCTCTGCAATCAGAGGATTTATTTGGGGCTGTTTTAATCTTTCATCAACCCCCCCCCCCCTCTCCTCCATTTATCCATCGCCGACCCATGTGTTGTAGCTTTGGTAGGAGCACCATTCAAGAGCGCTTTCCCTGAGGACATCCTGTGGCCCGAGATTGGAGTTTTAGATATCTCTCATCGTATGATTGATCACCAGCACTGTTGTGCTAAACTGCGCTTTTGTACATTTTAAGATGACGCTAGAAAATAAATTGTGTTGTTCATTAATTATAACTTCTGGATTGGATCACCCTGAAATCACATATTTATGCATTGAACATAAGAAATTAGATGACCAAGTTTCATATACTGTGCATATGCTGCTGGTGCAAATTGACACAAGAAAAAACTTTTGTTCCGTCTTTTGGAGCAAACTGCCGCAAACGTATTCATACATACAGTACATGTACAGTACATATTCCTCATATCTGTATGTACTGTATACAGCTTTAATAGCAAAGCTAGTGTAACTTATTCATCATGAATGCATGTTAGATACTTATTGCCAGATATACACAACGCTGGTTTACCTGTCTATACATTTTTCCAGCATTGAGCACAATATAATAAAAATGGAGAATACCTTGCTAATGTGATATAGCGCATATCGACTACATTTCCTACAGTTAATTTGATTTGTACCTATCTTCTCTAGGATTGTATATCAAAATCAATCCACATCTAGTCCCAGTCTCTCTAGGACTAAAATTAGCCAATGACAGTGACATTTTTAAAGTGGTTTAATCTGTGTAAATAATGATTTTTTTTAAATATCACACAGTTATTAATATTTTCACAGCAAATTTGTTATTATACTAGGCTTACACTTTAGCAATGTTTGAATGTCATTTGCTATGACCTTTTGTGTGGTGTCACTGTTTGTGCTGAGCAGGAATTTTCATGATAAAGTTCAATCCCCTTGTGCTAATGGGGCAGATCAAAAAGTGCCATGCCAACAGTGGATTGATTGACATGCATTTTGCTGTTAAGATTGAATTCTGCAGTGAATGCCTGCCAATAAAGACCCTTGTTCATTACACTCCTGTCTAAGTGTCAGTCCTTGGACAGGAGGGAGACGTATGCAATAGTGGGGGCTGATCTCTGGACACCCTGGAGCCCACTACGGCTGAACGACAGAGAAAGAAGCCTGTCCTGATCTCCATACCAATGCAGATCCAACTCAGCTCTCCTGATCCTATAGTAACAGGTATCCACACCACACACAGCTAGCTGAAGCTGTGTATCTCCCACAGGAAGGGGGGGGGGGGGAGTACACACTGCTACATATATATTAAAATGATTTATTTATTTTTTTATCCATACCTGACTAACATATCACAGACAAAGATAATGTAAGCACTTCCTTGTTGTTGCAAGCAGCAAAGAAGCAGAAAAAAATAGCCTTACTGTATGTACATAAATACACTGTGAATTTGTTGCATATCTCTTACCATGTTTGATGGTTGGATCAATTGCAATCATTTCTTGTGGTTAATTTATTTTGCCAAGCTTTAATGACATCTGGGAAGCTCAGAGTCTACAATCTACAGATTTTTTTTAGTTATAGTACAAATATGAGAGAAAATATGGTAAATTGTATGAAAATGCAGTCTTTGTAACCTACTGAGGAGTTATTGTGAATTGCTAAAACAATCCATCTAGCAAAACAGATATTGGGTATTAAGCTGCAATAATTTCAAATGAGTAGAGCACAACTATTTAGTATCTGCTTTTACCACAGATGTTGATATGAATTTTATACTTGTATTACTTCCTAGTATAAATTTTTATAAATACATAAATAAATACTGTCTGCTTCCCTACTTTAGGTTAACAAACTAAAAATCTATAGGAGAAAAAAGGAAGAAGAAAAGAAGCATAAACTGAAAGAAAAAAGCGTGAACAACATTATATTATTTGATCAAATGTCAGATTCAACTGAGAACAAACAAGTGCTAAGAGGAAAAGTAAGTACACATCAGATAAATGGGAAAAGGGGGATGATGCATTTCCTTTTAAAATATAAATATTTGATATCGCCAATATATAGCCTTTATAGCCTCTGGTATATGATTTGGTTCAGATAATAGCAGTCACATAGGGGAATACACTTGGCACACACATTGGTAAATACACTGATAATGTGGGACTTTCATTAAGGGTCTTGGTATAAGTTGGGTTTATTATTCAGAAATGTAAGAGTTGACAAATATGTTACCAACCAAAAAATACCTTACGCAATGAAAGTTCTGGGGTACATTCTCCCCTTCTGCGTCCCCTTTTTTAGTTAGATACTCTCTGTTGATAGGAAATCCGGTTCCTTTAGTGTCAACTTGACCAACTACAGTAGTTTACCGTGTGAAAAATATACTTCCACCTGTACACCAGAGTATCCCTAGTCTTCTTGATAAGTTTATTTTATTTGGTGAATTCATCATGAAATAAGAGAAAGATACGTAACTTTGCTTCTTTAAAAAAATGTAAAAAAATAAACAACACACACAGGGTTAGTTTACCATCATAAGCGCATTTAATAGAAAGAGGAAGACATACAGTGTACCAGAGGTGAGTATCAAATAAATGCATTAAAACACACACAATGGGGCCGATTCACAAAGCTGTGATAAGTGGTTTAATGGTCGTTAAATGCCCTTGTAGCGCGATACTGCCTGCTCTGCTATTCACAAAGCAGTGATAACACTGCAGTATCACGCTATAATGGCTTTTAACGACCATTAACAACCAAAGCAAACAAAAATACATTTAAAAGCAAGAATTTGCCAAAATAAATCATTGCTTGTCACTGTATGTATGTTTGACCCTAAAGGGGCTTAGATAAATACATTGGCAATCGATGCGCAATGGAAAAAAATACAATGAAAAAACCTGCAAAATTAAAGTAACATACAATCAATAGTTTTTCTTACCTTTTAGATGTCTTCACCCTCCGATTCCAGGGGTCTCAGGAAGCTCTCAACCAAAGACACAATGATCCTCAACAGCCACGTGCCTGAGGTAAGTTCTTTTCTTCTTTATTTTCATCTGTTAATTGTAATCCAATTGGGGGTCTTCTTTCTTCATCTGTACAGTCCATTACAATCCAATTGGGGGAAAATGTTCCCTCTGCAGCTTCATGGCATCAAATTAGACTGCACAGGCCTTATATAAGGTCTGTGACGTAACATTTGACTGACAAATGGTTCCAAACCAATCTGATTGGCTGGGATAAACATGTGACAGGTGTTATTTTTTTTCTAAGGATGTGACATCATCAAAAAGGGAGGGAAGCCAGCCAATCAGAGGGGCTCTGCTTCCTTTCCCTTTAAGATGATGTCAGCAAAACCAAAAATGGCTGCCATCACATGGTTCTAGAACCAATAGGATTGGGGGTCATCCAATTAATCCTACAAGGGCATTGATTAGTGCCAAAAATGTAGTCAGGTCTTCACGACTACACTTCCAGATGAGCAGGACATCATCTATATACCAAAGCCATACATCTATGTTCTGTGTGTGTGTATAGCTTCAGAAAAGATGCTAACCTCCTCCCACCAAGCTAACTATAGATTGGCATAGGTTTGTGCACATGTCGTGCCCATGGCCATCCCTTCTATTTATTTATTTATTTATTATTTTTATTTATAAAATATTTTACCAGGAAGTAATACATTGAGAGTTACCTCTCGTTTTCAAGTATGTCCTGGGCACAGAGTAAAACAAATAATACATGGTTACAAATACAGTTACATAAATGAACAAGGTATACATTTATATACAAGACATTGCATGCACAGTTAAAGAAAATATATATTATGAGCTTATGAAACAGTTACAGACCAGATTAAAGTGTGAGACAGCCTTAGATTTGAAAGAACTTAAGCTGGTGGTGGATATGAGAGTCTCTGGTAGGTTGTTCCAGTTTTGGGGTGCACGGAAGGAGAAGGAGGAACGTCCGGATACTTTGTTGAGTCTTGGGACCATGAATAGTCTTTTGGAGTCTGATCTCAGGTGATAGGTACTGCATGTGGTAGGGGTGAGGAGCTTGTTCAGGTAGCTGGGTAGCTTGCCCAGAAAGTATTTGAGGGTGAGACAGGAAAGGTGAACTTTGCGCCTAGACTCTAGTGATGACCAATCTAGTTCTTTGAGCATTTCGCAGTGATGTGTGTTGTAGTTGCATTGGAGAACAAAACGACAAATTGAATTGTAGAGGGTGTCAAGTTTGCTAAGGTGGGTTTGAGGAGCCGAGCCATATACTATGTCTCCATAGTCAATAATTGGCATTAGCATCTGCTGTGCAATACGCTTTCTGACCAGGAGACTTAGGGAGGATTTGTTCCTGTAAAGTACCCCTAGTTTGGCATAGGTCTTGGTTGTCAGGGTATCAATGTGCATCCCGAATGTTAAGTGGGAGTCAAACCATAAGCCCAGGTATTTAAAACTAGTGACAGGTGTTAGGGTGGTTTTAGCGTTGGTTCTAATCAGGAGCTCAGTCACTGGAAGCTTTACAAATTTAGTCTTGGTCCCAAATACCATTGTTACAGTCTTGTCAGTGTTTAAAAACAGTTTGTTTTGGGAAATCCAGTTTTCGAGTCTCAAAAAGTCAGACTGAAGTATGTGTTGAAGGTCAGAGAGGCTATGGCTGTGTGCATACAGGATTGTGTCATCTGCATACATGTGTATTGAGGCTTCCTTACAAGCTGTGGGAAGATCATTAATGAACACTGAGAAGAGTAGGGGCCCCAGAACAGAGCCTTGCGGGACACCACAGGTGATATCCAGGGGGTTGGAGTTAGAGCCTGAGATGGACACATGTTGGGATCTTCCTGATAGGTAGGACTGAAACCAGTTTAAAGCATGTTTCCCTATTCCAGAGCTCTGGAGTTTGTTAAGCAGGATAGCATGATCAACTGTGTCAAAAGCCTTTGCAAAATCTAGGAATACTGCACCAGTGAGTTGTCCCCGTTCCATTCCACACTGGATTTCATTGCAAACTTTTAGCAGGGTAGTTACGGTGGAGTGTTTGGGACGAAACCCAGACTGGAATTGGCTAGGGAAATTTGTCTTGGTGTAGAACTCGCTTAATTGGGAGTGGACACATTTTTCCATAACTTTGGATAGAATTGGGAGAAGTGAGATTGGCCTGTAGTTTGAGACAGTGTTTTTGTCCCCACTTTTGAAGATTGGGACAACTCTGGCAGTTTTCCAGGTCTTAGGGATATGGCCTGCAGACAGGATAGAGTTGACTATCGACGCAATTGGTTTGGCAATGGCTGGGGCACCAAGTCGTAGGAACCTAGATTGTAGTAAGTCGGGTCCACATTGGCTGCTTAGTTTTAGTTTGAGGAGCGCTTGTGTAATCTCCTCTTCAGATACTGGGCTAAATTGAAAATTGTGGGCAGTGTTGGGAGGGGGTGGGACTATAGGGGTACTCCCAGGATGAGATTCAGGTTTGGGGTTTGTGCTGCGTTTCGCTAATAGGTTAGTGGCACACCCCACAAAGTAATCATTGAATGCATTTGCAATGTCAGTGGGGTTTGTCAGAGTAATATCCCCCTTAGTGATATTACTTGGTTGTTGATGGTTAGGAGGCTGGAATATATTGTTGATAACCTTCCAGAAATTAGCTGGGTTTGATGTATTCTGGAGGAGATTGTCAGAGTAATATTGTGCTTTTGCATGCCTTGTTTGCCTTGTGCACACGTTCCGCAGGCATCTGTAGTGATTGAGATCCTTGGTAGTGCCAGTTACTTTGTAGCTTTTCCACAAGGCATCCCTGAACTGGTAGAGTGCTATAAGGTCAGGTGTAACCCATGGAAGGTGGGCCCCCCGTACCCTTATTTTGCGTAGTGGAGCATGGGTATCGCAGAGTTTTAAGAACTCGGATTGGAAATAGTCGAGCGCAGAATCAGGGTCGGGAATTAAATCGATTCTGTGCCATGGGCAGTTGGTAAGGTCATCCAGAAACTGTTGTGGGTTAAAGTTTTTAAATGTTCTAGTTAGGAGAACTTTGGGGCTTGAATGGGGCGGTTTAATTTTCCTTACACAGTACACTATTGCATGGTCACTGAAAATGTCAGGAAGGATGCCAGAGGATTGGATTCTGCTGGGGTTTGAGGAGAGAATCCAGTCTAGCAAGGAATGGTTATGCGACTTCAGGTTTATTCGTGTGGGTTGGGAAATGAGTTGCGATAGGTTAAGTGACTTGAGTTGTATCTGGATTTTGTGGTTTTTAGGGTCAAGCCAATTGAAGTTGAAATCCCCAAGAACTAGCAGCTCACTCTTCTCATTCAGAGAGGAAATGGAGGCAAGAAATTGGGTGATATCAGTCAAGGATTGTGGAAGGGCTTTAGGGGGGCGGTAGATGCCAGCAAGCAAGATGGGCTTAGAAAAGGGGAGGCAGATTTTGCCAACTAGAGTTTCAAAAGAGGGTGGACTTGGTGGGCAATGTAGCAGTGTAAATTGTAAGGTGTCTGCAATATAAAATAACACCCCTCCTCCTCTCTTTGACCTATCTCTCCTAAAAATGGAGTATCCCTGAATGGCGATATTTGCATCAGGGGTTTTAGAGGATAGCCATGTTTCTGTAAGAACGATGGCTTTGGGTTTATGCATAAGGCACCATGCCCTTAGTTCGTCTAGTTTGGGCAGCAGGCTCCGGATGTTTATATGGGCGACAGATAGCCCTTTTTGGAATTTAAAGGTGGAATTCTCAGGGGCATGGGACAGAGCTGAAATGGGAGGACCTGGGTTAGTTTCAATATCACCTGCTAGAGAGAGTAATAGTATGAGAAGAAATTTGGGTAGTTGTTTACAAGTTGTAAATTTGTGGTGTTTTCCATTTGAGTGTGCGGTGGTTGGTGTGCTGGTTTTTAGAGTTCTCCACCAACATTCAGTAGATAGTGCAAGGCTTTTGAGTAGTCCAGGGTGTATGGTGATGTTGGGTGCGGGCCAGGATGGAGGAGTTTGTAGTGGATAGAGGGAGTAACATCTCCATGAGGCCAGGAGAAAGAAAAAAGTTAGAAGACATAGCAGGTTCATGATGCCAGAGGTAGGCAGTGTTGCATGGAGCTGTTATGAGCAGAGTGAGTGTGTGCAGACTAAACAGCAGGGGTGAACCTGTACCTTGTCATGTGTTTTGCTGCATTGCAATGCTAGGGTCAATTCAGGGTTTCAGTGTTTTGTGCAGTCAGTTTTGGGAGAGGCTGCAGTGAAAGAAGTTGTAAAGGGGTGGGGGGTTAAACTATGCAGGCTAACAAGCATGGGATCATAGTGTGATCTGAATAGCTTACCATTTGTTGTCTTGAGTTAAAGAGTTTGTAGAAAGAAGCAGTCCCCAGTCACCTCTAGTCAAACTGTAGTCTAACTGTATCACTTAAAAACCTCACTTTAAATGCCTCACTGCCTAATGCAGTTCTATCTGTAGATAAAATTTTCTATCAAAGAGAAAGTAATTATGTCATAACGTAAAGTCAGGAAGCTCACAGACAAATTGATTATGCGTTCCATAATGTAAACGTCTATAGGATAGAACGTGCTTAACAGCAATCCGACCCACATCAAGTCTGATGCTAGTATAGAGAGATTCCACATCCAAACTGACTAGAAGGGTTCCTGCGTAGATACAGATGTCATTTAAACGTGTGTGGACATCTTTGGTATCCCTTACATATGAGGGGAGAGACATCACAAAATTCCTTATTACTTTGTCAATGTAGACACTGTTTTTTTTGGTAAGTTATCCCATTCCAGATACTATTGGTCTTCCCAGGAACTTTTCAGCATTTTTAGGTACCTTAGGGATACTATAAAAAGTTGCGATGGGGGGATATCGAACCATCATGTAATCCAGCTCTTGCTGGGATATTACCTTGTCCTCTAGACTTTGTTTTAAAATGGTGGCCAATTCCTTTGAGAACATTTCTGTAGGGTCTTTTTCCAGGAGCTGGTAGCAATTGCGGTCATTCAGTAACCTCAGATTCTCTGCAACATAACTTTCTGTTTTTTTGTAGAATGATGTTCCCACCTTTAACTGCAGGTTTTATTGTAACTTAGTCAATCTCTATCAGTTCTTTCAAGTCTAATCTTTCCTGTGGACTCATGTTCGAATCTCCTCTGGTGGTATGTAGAGATTCAAGGTCCTTAGTGACTAGATTGACAAAGTTGGATATGTTTGCACTTGAATCGAGATAAGGTGTAAAGTGACTCTGGCTTCTTAATGAGGTATGTGGACTATATATATATATATATATATATATATATATATATATATATAAAAACAGAAAACTACAATAAGCGCAATCACAATTAGACTAATAATGATATTTACCACATATATAGGAGGGTATACTACCTCACAATCTAACTTTCCCTGATTAAGTCTGCAGCCAAAAGGTCTACCGCTCCACGGGCTGGTAAAAAAGGGATATCCAAACAAGAGTGACCTAGGCGCAAGTAAAAACAAGAAAAACAAACATAGGGTAATACGTTCAAACAATTGGTCTACTGGGGGGTACGATATGCACTTACAGCAGGTAGAATAAAATCAGGCCTTGTATCCACTCTGGGATCAGGAACAATGAATGAAGATCTGGAACAGCCAGCAGCAACTCATCTACAGGAATCGTATCCTCGTGTGAAGTATCACCTCCCCTCTCTCACTTCATGATGTCACCGGAGCCGGACTTGACCCGGAAGCGCTCGCTCGCGCTGTCTCCTTTTCCGGTGCAGCGGCGGCGGCGTGTGAGTCCTCTCAAAAATATGAGGTGATACAAATGAGCTAAAGGATTACAACACCCCCTAAGGATCCAAGCTACAAATAATATAACTAAACCCAAAAGAAAAAATAATTAAGTATATACAATGAATAAACTTATATACACAATAGTGAACATAAGAAAAAAATAATACAGTATATCTTAAACCAAGGGGGAGACACAGGGGAAAATAAGATGAAAAATACTCAAACCCTGTGCAGCAATAACCACAACGCTGGTTTGATTGAGCATCCAGTACTGGCTTTATTTTTCTTCCTATATAGCTATGTGTTTTGCCCTTTTGTAAGAATCCACAGGAATGTTTTGCACTCATGTTTTTTGATATTTTCATTATTTTTTGGTTATTGCTTTAAATGATGCTTTAAAAATATATTTACTTGCATAAAACAATACCCCCTGTGTTTAAGGCTTACATCAGGGACGGTACTCAAAAGCATTGTACAAACAGTGAAGGAAGGAAGCTGCCATTATTCTCATGTGTGTGGTGGGTCAGACACGTGTATGGAGGGTCCAAGAGAGTACGCAAACAGGAGGGCAGCCCCAACGCATGTTTCGTTGAAACACTTCCCTGGCGGGCTTAAGGAGGAGGCGGCATAAGGATGTATATATACACCGCCTCCCCGTGATGTCAGGCAAATAAAAAACGAGCAGAGCGGGATCATACCAGTTGATTCAGTCATTCAATCAGATAGCAGGAACAGGCTATTTCCCAGCTGAACTCGGGCAGCCCAGTGAGCGTACACATTCTCTATGTTAGACAGGTTTATATTCAGGAGAGAAAAGTGTTTGATAGAGTCTGAGATAAAATAACATAGGTACAATGTACCATACAAATTGCTCGGATTCAGTGGATATACAGTGCTAAAGATATTATTATTGATTGCAATACTAAGCAGAGAATACATCCTGCAGAAACTTAAATACTGCCTCATTTTATCCAAAAGAGATTATGATACAGTTATGCATACCTGTAGTCACAAAGCAACAGATCCTATAATAAATGCAAGAGTCCAGTTGACACAATCAACACTAAATGCTAAGACTAAATGTGTTTCATTTCCAAAGCAAATAAGTAATTGTATTTCTTAGCAAATGCATATAATAAAGCATATTTGAGAGTTAATGATGACACATGGAGATTCCCATACATGATACATTAGTAAAGTAAACATTACTCCCAACAATGTTGTTGAATTTTAAATGACAAGTGCTACATTATTAAAATGAAAATGCAAGCACAAACTGTACAGTTACTGAGCTCAAAACTGCTCATAATAGACAAAATGTTCTGCTCTATGTCCTCCAACCAAAAAATGCAGAACAAGATGGATAACGGGAAAGTTGAATATAAAGAGACACAATGTACTAATTTATACAGCCTAAAGGGTATAACCCATTCTATACTGGAGTATTAAAGAGTAATAATGTATCAGAGAATGGTGCCTGCACAATATATACACACACACGATAAATACCATACAATATTATAAAATCAAGTGGCAATATATCCAAAAATAATAGTAATGGTATATAATATAGAATGTTAAAGTGGAATGATGGGTGAAGAAAACCCAGATGGAAAAAAAAGGAGAGATAAACCTAAACCAAGATGCTGGTATCTACGTATTCATTAAAACCGAGTGGTGAAAGTGTGCCCATGTTATAATTCCATGATTATTAAATCTATTATATATACTATACCTCTGTACTTTGAGTGCAAACTATAGGGATTCTCATGTGAGGACTCTACCTTACATAACTGTCTGTTAACTTAGTTAATATTGTCCCTTTGCACCGTTGTATTTTCAATTTTATATAAACCTATAAAACCTATAAAACGGCATTAGGGTTTGAGCGGTTGGTCAAACTTTAGTGGCATGTTATAGATCCAAAAGGATTTCCTGATGTAGATGGACTTAAATCTGTGTCCCTCCCAATCGATTGTGGGAGAGATGCTCAAGTTCCACAACACTGAGACTAGCTGGATCCCTATAATGACAGGAATCAAAATGTCTAAGGACACTATATGTAAGAATACTACATATATAATAACACTACATATATAATATAACCTAAATCTGGCTACCTACAACTGCCGGACTCTCTCCAGAGAAGTAGTACTGCAAGAACTGGAAGACAAACTTGAAAAGATTAAATGGGATATTGTTGGCCTTCGTTTAGTTAGACGAAAAGAGGCCTCATTGAGCTCAAAAGCAGAGACCTATTGTATTACAGAAGACAACAAAAGAAATTCTCACCACAAGATCATTATGGGAGATTTTACTACAAGAAATACGAAACATCAGTTCGTAAATGGTTACAGTAACAGGAATGAATAGGGGGAAAGATTGGTAGAATTTGCAGAATGTGAAAACTTATACATCATGAATTCATTCTTCAAGAATAATCCAAATGAAAATGGACATGGAATGGACAAAATGGAGATAAGAATTAAATTGACTAGGTCCTTGTAACAGGTAATCAGGTAATGTAACAGATCCCTGTTCAGGTAATGTGCCTCTAATCCAGCAGTGTGGTGGTTAACTGCTGGTAGTCAATTAACAAACACCACTTGCCTGATTAGATTGCTTAGAAAAGCCTGTCTTTTGAGACAGGAAGGGAGACTCCTTAGCTCACACCTGAGCTGAACTTGGAGACAGAGCAGAGATTGTCATTGACTCTCACAACTTGTGAGACTGACATGGGGACATTTGTCTTGAGCCCTGCCAGAAGAAACAGCAGAACTGCTTTCAAGACACAAGGGAAACTTCTAAACCTGAATGCTGACAACCCCTGAAGAAAAGGTAGCAACCAGGAACAGAGAAGATTTTCCCTCCAGACAACAAGGAAGGACAAGCTGACCACAAGACAAAGGGGACAAGATTCTAACCTGGAGCCTGACATTTCCTGTGCACACAAGGGTGCGGTTCCAAGAGAGCAGAGAAGCTTCCCCTACAGCAGCCCAGCTAACAGATAAGACTTACATGTATAAGACTTTTTATATCTGTTCATTTCATGCTATATGTTTGGGACTGGGAGACATGCTTATCTAAAGGGAGTTGTGGAATGTATAGTATTTCACTAGAAATACTCCCAAGTGAATAGAAGCTTTGTTTACCCCTTGTTTGGATGGTTTCCTGATGTTAAGGAAACAGGAGCAATAAAAGCCTTATTTAATTTCACCATAACCAGTCTCCCTTGCATACCTCTGTGAGCGTCTGCCTAAAGTCCTAACTAACAAGAAACACGTGATAGAAGATTGCATACTGTAGTCCTTAACAGTTTTTAAACCAGGAGTGATCACCGATTGGTTTGCTACAGATTTCATCTGAATGCGAAGTTGAAAAGAAGTAAACAAATAAAAAAAATAAGACAAAAACAATTGTCATCAATAACTTCAAGAATAACAGCAGAGAATTTCAACCAGAACTGAAGGAATCACTAACAAAAAAAAATGGACAAGAGGAGATGACAAGAAATTAAACAATCCCAAGACGCAAGAAGTAGAAGACATGAATATAACTCAAGATGTAAGAATATGTAACTGTGATATGGTGAAGAAGATCATTGAATAGAACGAAAGCTTAAACAAGACCAGCAGCGTGGTTAGGAAGAAGCAAATAATTCCATCACAACAAGATGATGGAGCAGCAATGTGTACTTATAAAGAGAGTTGCAGACTTTTATATGAAATTGTACGCGAACACAGATAACACAAGGCATAATCCAGCAGAGGACAAGCGAGAAGAAATCCCCAATGATGTACCATGTGCCCTTCCAGAAGAAGTGGCAAAAACAATAAAATCCATGAAGAATGGGACTTACAACTGAAATTCTTTACATGCTGCTTGAAGAACAGGAAAATTCCAGAGTAATGGAGTAATGCCATAGTTTTCCTCATCCACAATAAACGAGACTAAGAAAACATCAAGAACTACATACCAATCCATCTAGTTCCAATCACTTGCAAGATTTTTATGAAGATATTCATTAATCTTGCGTGTCCTGGTTGTGTGACTGGTTAATTTCAAGTGCTAGTTATATTAAGTGTGCAGTTAGAACCAGAAGCAGTTTGAACAAGGAAGGGGTTAAACAAGGTATAGTAGTATAGTGAAGTACAGTTTATTGTTAGTACTTATAAACTTCATAGTTGCAATAATGAGCAGGATTGAGAATGCCACTCAATGTACATCTTGCCACATGTATGTGCACGTGGAGCAGCTGTTCCAAGGAGCATACCGCTGTGAGTAGTGTGAGCAGGTGGTCTCTTTAGAGTCAGAGATTGCTGATCTGAAGAAAAAACTTGCAATATTGAGGGACATTGACAATCTTGAAAGGGGTTTACTGCTCACTGAGCAGGCCCTTGCTTTGAATATTGGAGCAGATGAGGAGCAGGTAGGTAGCTGGGTAACAGTTAGAAGGGGAAGCAGGGGCAAGAGTAAGAGGCAGGCAAGTTATGAGTTGACCCATCCCAATAGATTTGCCACATTGAGTGAAGATATTGGGAGTGTAAGGGAAAAATGGCAAGCTGGGGGTGACGGATTCCTCTAGCAGCGAGGTGAATAGTTCCTTCAGCACGAGGGGACTCAGGGTGCTCAGATACCAATAAAGATTGTGGTGGTAGGGCACTCCCTTATTAGTACGGTAGATAGGGCAATCTGTTGCCATGACCGCATAAACCGAACAGTTTGTTGTTTCCCGGGTGCTCGGGTTCGGCACATGCGGATCGGGTAGACAGATTGTTGGGAGGGGCTGGGATTGACCCTGCGGTCTTGGTACACGTTGGCACCAATGAAAAAAGTTAGAGAAAGATGGAGGGTCCTAAAAAATTATTTCAGGGATCTAGGCCAAATGCATAAGGCAAAGACCTCCAAGGTAGTATTTTCTGAAATACTACCAGTACCATGCGCTACCCCAGGAAAACAGTCAGAGATTAGGGAGGTTAATGCATAGCTAAGAAAGTGGTGTAAGAAGGAGCGTTTGGGGTTTTTAGAGCACTAGGATTCCTTTTCTGAGAGGTGCAATCTTTATGCTAGGGGCGGATTGCACCTCAATGAAGAGGGATCTTCTATGTTAGGGGGGAGAATGTTAAAAAGGTTGGAGGAGATTTTAAACTAGGTTGGTGGGGGGAGGGGAATGAAACAGATAACGAATTAAATAGAATAGATGAGGAAATAGCAAGGGATTATGGAGGTAGAATGGGGGCAAGTACGAGTTTGACAAGCAGCGGAACACGCATAGTAAATACAGATAATACTAGAAAACTTCTCAAAACAAAACCAAATTGGCGCAGAAAGGAAGGATCAGATAAGATAAAAGTACAGGTTGAAAAAACTTAAATGCATGCTTGCTAATCGAAGAAGCCTGACAGATAAAATGGGAGAGCTTGAATTAATAGCTGCAAGGGAGCAGTATGATATCATAGGCATTACTGAAACATGATGGGATTAAACTCATGACTGGACAGTTAATTTAGAGGGTTATTCCCTTTTTCGGAGGGATCAAGCAAATGGAAGAGGAGGTGGAGTTTGTTTATATGTTAAACCGGATCTAAAACCTATTATAAGGGAATATGTTTATGATGAAAATGTAGAGACCGTGTGGAGAGAAATTAGCAGTGGAGGTAAAAGTATAAATTTAATGGTTGTAAGGATATGCTATAAACCACTAAATATCTGTGAGATTGAAGAAGCTAAAATACTTTTGCAAATGGAGAACGCATCAAAACTAGGTCATGTTTGCATAATGGGTGATTTTAATTATCCAAGCATAGACTGGGGCAATGAGATTACATTACAACAAAAGGAAACAGGTTTTTGGGGGTGCCTAAAGACAATTACAGAACCCAAATTATTGAGGAACCAACCAGGAGAGGGGCAATACTGAATTTGATACTTGGGTTCAACAAAGATCTTAAACTTTAGAAAGGCAGATTTTAATAAACTGAGGACTAGTCTACAAGGAATAAATTGGGATGATAGTTTTGCAGGGAAAAATGTAGAAGATAAATAGGCAGTCTTTTAAACATTGTTTGGAAAGCACACTTATCAGTGTATACCCTTGGGTAAAAAGTATAAAAGAAATAAGTCAAAACCAATGTGGTTAAATAAGCAAGTAGGGGAGGAAATGGAAAAGAAGAGGCAGGCGTTTAGATTATTGAAGTCAGAAGGGATGGAGACATTGTATCAGAATTATAAGGAATGTAACAAAAATTGCAAAATGACAATCAAATTAGCAAAAATGGATAATGAAATAAGGATTGCAATAGAAAGTAAGATCAACCCTAAAAAGTTATTTAAGTACCTTAATAACAAAAAAATGAGAAAAGAAACTATAGGACCTTTTCAGTGTGAGATGGGCAGGCAGATTATTGGAGATAAGGAAAAAGCAGAGGTATTAAACACATTCTTTGCCTCTGTGTTTACCAGGGAAGAATCAATTTCAGCTTTGCCTCAGGAGGAAGTCACAACCTCGATATTAATGAACAATTGGTTAACTGAGGAAGAAGTTCATAGGCGGCTTGATAAAATTAAAGTAAATAAGGCACCAGGCCCAATGGCATACTGCACCGACACACTTTATTCGAGCAAATACCCAGTATGTACCTGGCAGATACCTGGAATGCGCCGCTCCTCACCTCTGACAAGCCCCGTTGCGTTTGCCTTCCCAGCCTGGGTTCATGCCTGGCTGACGGGCGGCTGATCTGTTAAATGATAATGATTAGGATTTAATAGGCTGCAATGCTTCGCGTGTCTACCAGATGGCATAAATTCATGAATTGTAATGCAGTATATATATATATATACTGTGCAGTATTGCAGCCAGCGGGAATAAAATGCTTCAATCCCTGCCTGGAAAATACCTCAATGCACTCGGGCAGAAAACAGTCACAAACCTCAATACACCCGGGTATACCCGAATTCGTGGGACTAGCTGAGCTCGAATAAAGTGTGTCGCCAGTGTACATCCAAGACTTATCAAGGCGTTAAGCTCAGTAATAGCCGAACCATTATATTTAATATTCAAGGACTCAATTTCCACAGGCTCAGTACCACAAGATTGACGTAAAGCAGTTGTGGTGCCTATATTTAAAAGGGAGCTAGATCACAACCGGGGAATTACCGACCTGTAAGCCTGTCTTCAATAGTGGGGAAGCTACTTGAAGGTTTAATACGGGATAATATTCAGGAATACCTAATGGAAAACAAAATTGTTAGTAATAGTCTGCATGGATTTATGAAGGATAGGTCATGCCAAACTAACCTTATTTGTTTCTTTGAGGAGGTAAGTAGGAATTTTGACCAGGGTAAAGCAGTTTATGTGGTCTACCTAGATTTTGCAAAGGCTTTTGATACAGTTCCACACAAGAGGTTGGTGTAAAGAATAAAGCAAATTGGACTCAGTAACAATACAGTATATGCACCTGGATTGAAAACTGGTTGAAGAATAGACAACTGAGGGTTGTCATAAATTTAACTTTTTCATGTTGGGCTAAAGTCGTGAGTGATGTACCTCAGGGATCGATACTGGGACCCCTGCTTTTTAACTTGTTTATAAAAGACATTGAGGTTGGCATAGAGAGCAAAGTCTCCATCTTTGCTGATGGCTCTAAACTGTGTAAGGTAATAGAATCAGAGCAGGATGTAATTTCTCTCCAGAAGGACTCAGAGAGACTAGAAGCTTGGGCAGGTAAATGCCAGATGAGGGTTAATATAGATAAATGTAAGGTTATGCATTTGGGAAGCAAAGGATAAAGAGACTAATTAGAAATTAAATAGGGATAAATTAGGGGAATCCTTGATGGAGAAGGATTTAAGAGTGCTGGTAGACAGCAGGCTTACTAATAGTGCCCAAAGTCATGAAGTAGCTGCAAAGGCAAACAAGATCTTATCTTGCATTAAACGGGCATTGGATGGAAGGAAAGTAAGCATAATGATGCCCCTTTACAAAGCATTAGTAAGACCACACCTTGAATATGAAGTACAATTTTGGGCACCACTCCTTAGAAAATACATAATGGAACTAGAGAGAGTGCAGAGAAGAGCCACCAAATTAATAAAGGGGATGGACAATCTAACTTATGAGGAGAGACTAGTTAAATTAGATTTATTTACATTAGAAAAGAGGCGTCTAAGAGGGGATATAATAACTATATACAAATATATTCGGGGACAATACAAGAAGCTTTCAAAAGAACTATCCATCCCAAGGGCAGTACAAATGACTCAGGCCATCCCTTAAGGTTGGAGGAAAGGAGATTTCACCAGCAACAAAGGAAAGGGTTCTTTACACTAAGGGCAGTTACAATGTAGAATTCATTACCCATGGAGACGTTTTTCTTTGATAGTCAATATATAGAGATTACTTATGGTTCTATAATCTGCCTTTGAAAAGTGATGATGACCAAATGGTATATCTTTGTTACCATCTGTGTTGTTTGATATACAGGAGTATCCCTTTGTTGTATGATCTATCCCCATATTTACTAAGCAGTCTTCTGCCATCAGCCACCTTCTGGCACTGGTAGGCACCTTACAGACCATTGACTTGAAGTTATCTTATGGCAGAAGAAAGCTTCGTATATACACGGTGGATGTTTTTTTTTTCTAACATAGCATTCTGTGTCTTATTTTTTGCATTGGATAATGTATACAACATTCTTGGATTTGCAATGTTTAATGTTTTGCTTAAGTGGCAGACTGTACATTTTACCATTAACATTTATCAATATGGTGAATGGGAAAATGTACAAACCTAGCAGTATAGTTCTCTGTCACAGTGCTCTCTTGTTTGCCATTTTCATAACATATGCCTCATTTCTCTTCAGATAAGTGAATATCCTAAAGCAGACTGGGCACATGATCATGAAACACAGCTTCGTTATTTAGCAGAGGCTCACAGCAAACAGATCAATTACATTTTGGCTCAAAATAAACATTTGGAAAAGCAGCGAGATGGTATGGCAAGTACATTTCCCTCTCTTTTCATTTTATCTTTATAACTGTTTGTTATTAATGTTACTAAACATTTTCTTTAATTTAACAATTTAATCTTTAGTTCTAAGAGCCTTAAGAAACCAAAGTTTGCACAAATGAATGCATGTTTGTTAATCCTTTTAGTAAGTGCATCGTTAGGGCGACAGGTGACATTTTTACTTGACAGCAACTGTATTTTGTACAAGACAAATAAAGTTCAGAGCAGCGGTCACGTGATCGCAAGTGCTGGAGTGGCCGCTGCACTCTGGCCCTGTGGTTCCTCCAGCACTCAAAGGGTTAAACAACCTATTCACTAAATAAATATTACCAACGGTAAAACAGTAACAACAAGGCTTTTACAGCTGCAGTATGTTGGGAATATTTTTTATGTAGCCCATGTAAATGAGTAATTATGGCAAAATTACTTATTTACATGCTCTTTACTAAAATCCAATGCTCTGTAATATTGGGCTACGCCAAAAAATACTGTCGATTTTTTTTCACCTACCCCAGGCTAACATTAGGCCTATTTTGACTATGCAGAAAAGACCACTTAATAAGACCAATAAATACTGACAATTTTCCATCAAACCAAATGGTCCAACAATCCTGCTTCACACAGTGGCAAGTACTAGAAGCTGCTATGTGAGTGCTATCTGCCTCCAGATATGTCCATGCCACAACTTCCTCTCCATTCATATTACAACAATAATAATCAGCATAATATAGATGGTAAAAATATATTACGTATACAACAGAAAATCACACCACTCACTAGCAAACAATTGATATACAGGCATACCCCGGTTTAAGGACACTCACTTTAAGTACACTCGTGAGTAAGGACATATCGCCCATTAGGCAAACGGCAGCTCACGCATGCGCCTGTCAGCACGTCCTGAACAGCAATACCAGCTCCCTACGTGTACCAAAACTGTGCGCAAGCGGGGACACTATAGAGCCTGTTACAAATGCGTTATTTCCATCAGTTATGCACGTATATGACGATTGCAGTACAGTACATGCATCGATAAGTGGAAAAAAGGTAGTGCTTCACTTTAAGTACATTTTCACTTTACATACATGCTCCGGTCCCATTGCGTACGTTAATGCGGGGTATGCCTGTAGTGATAAAAGTATGAAAATAAATGATTGTGCCAAATTGCTTGAGATTGGCAATGGGTGCAACCTGTGTACTAGAGATTATTGATATCAAAATAGAGGAGCAGCTGTCTAGGGGTCAGCAAAATATCTAAAGAAAGTACATTTAAATGGTGCACACCTGGGCTATTAAAACTTAACATTTAATAAAGGATGAAATAATAAAGGACTACACATGCTGAATAAATAAAGTGACAATGTGTGAATATATAAAATAATACAATCACAGGAGGTGTGGCTGATTGTGCTAATGTCTGCTGGGAGAGACTTGAAAATCCCATTTCCTAAAGAGCTAGGTGACAAAAATCTACTAATCAAGAACCAAAATGTGGTGTGGTAGATATATGAGTAACACCTGTTGTCTCAATACTGGTTGTAAATGGTAAACCAGTGTGCTGTACTTGTGGTGTGCTGTATTTAGTGCTCATTCACTATGCCAATTACATAGTTGTAAAGTGGCTAGACAGTTTGTGGGTGGCTGTATACATAAACAGCAATTACCCAAGGAGAGATTGTGGACCATAAGTCCCATGTGAGCACTTTAAATAGTCAGAGAGTGTTGCTATATTATTATAAGTCCTCGTCCAGGCTGAGAGCAAGCGCACTCTCACTGGAGCACCGTGCCGTGAGAGCAGGGGTGATTAGTGTTCAGTGTAGTTGCGCATGCGGGGGCGTGCGGGGGGGGGCATGCTCATGATGCCACGTGAGCGGTTCACCATCATTGGCTAAACCACGCATGTGAACAGGGCAAGCATGACAAATTCAAAAGAATTTGTCTCGGCAAGCAGCTGAGAGCTGAGCGCGGAGCGCTCATGGGCACATGCACACGCAGGACAAACACATTGTATCAGCTTCATCTTGGATGCGACCTACGAGAGCATAGGTGAAGAGTAAACTTGGTAACCGATCAAGCTGTGTGAATCACATCGCAGCTCTAACTGGCTGCCTACAGTTAGCTCAACTGAGAGGTAGCAATAAATACCAATTGCCTGTCTGATAGTTCTAGTGAACATCTATTAAGAGCAAAGTAGATGTTGCTGATAGTAAAGTTTTGTGAATCACAGCACAGCTGTAACTGGCTGCCTAGGTTTAGGTCAACAGAAAGTAGTGAAGAAGTGTCAAGTGCCTCCTATATAGCTCAACTGAGCAGCTAAATTGATGGCAACAATGTAACATGGGCTTTTGGAAGCACTGAGAGAGAGCCCTTCTGCGCTCTGATTTACACAACTTGATCGGTTTCCAAGTTTGGTCTTCGTCTATGCTCTCTTAGGCTGTGGCCACGCTGCCGCTGAACTCGCTCATGCTTGAGAGTGGTGACGTCACCAACTCTCCAAGCATCAGCGATCAGCTGTCCTGCAATAATTTTAGAGCAGGAGCGGGGGGCGTTGCTGTTAAGGGAGGGGGCGTGTCATTGGCTGGATCGTGGCTGTGTGTGTCTGTCTGTGTGTGTCTGCCTGTCTGTCTGTGTGTGTCTGTGTGTGTCTGTGTGTCTGTGTGCCATCACAGACTGGGTCTTACAGGTAGTAACTTCAAAGTAACTTGTTTTTGGTAAATGGCCCCTGCTTCACTCACCCTATAATACGGACTTGGTTCTACCTACAATGCCTTAGTGACCCCGGGCATAGTCTCGGCAATAAAAGATTTTGTAACCAGAGCCTCTGCTTCCACCTCTCTCCGCTCCCCCCCTTCCTTCCACCTCTCTCCGCTCAGCCTATACTGCCTCTCTCTCCCCATTGGTCAGAGCAGGGTCATGTGACCCTGCTCTGCGGTCCAAAATCAAATTCAACAGTCTCCCCAAGCACCAAGCTGGGGAAAGCCTACATGCCTACACACGAGTTTGTGCCCGCCGCGTGAGCGGGGACGTGAGGTTTAATATTGCAATAAGTAACCTCTGCATGTGCCGCGTGCTCAGCGCGCTTAGCACTAGTGTGGACGCAGCCTTATAATGATATATCATAAAAAGGGGAGGGATCCTGCGGCGCGTGATTCCACTTGTGACTCCAGGACACATGAAATTAAAAAGAGAAAAAAAACACAATCAGGAGTGGTCAGGTACACAGCAGAATTTATAAGATTGGTCTTTGTAGGAAATACACTCACATTAACCAGTGATTCCTCAGTAGGGATAAGGAGACTTCCTGATGTTACCTCAAATTAGGAGAAAAGGGAAATATAGTGTAACACCATTTATTAAACAAAAAGTAAAAAGAGAGATTGAAAACTCACAAACAGACAACAGTTTATGGCAATGAGAAGGAGTGCATCCAGACTCCACAAGTCGCCCTCCAGAATCCCTGGCTGTCAGTGACACTGAAGAAGCTAAGCGCGAAACGCGTCTGACAAACTTTGGGCACTCCAGGCCACCGCTTTGAGAAGTTGTAGCTTCATCCGGCTTGGAGGCAGCACTTCGACTGACACGCATGCGCATGCACGAGAAGTGAGAGCGGGAGCTGCGGCAAAGAGGACAGTGAAGGGGGGAACCGGTCTGTGCACAAGTACCGGAAGAGCCCCCGTCGCTGACACATCTTTGCAGACCAAAACATCTTGAAAGCTGGAGCAGAACCCACACCGACAGCCAGGGATTCTGGAGGACGACTTGTGGAGTCTGGATGCACTCCTTCTCATTGCCATAAACTGTTGGCTGTTTGTGAGTTTTCAATCTCTCTTTTTACTTTTTGTTTAATAAATGGTGTTACACTATATTTCCCTTTTCTCCTAATTTGAGGTAACATCAGGAAGTCTCCTTATCCCTACTGAGGAATCACTGGTTAATGTGAGTGTACACTACAAAGACCAATCTTATATATTCTGCCTAACCACTCCTGATTGTGTGGTTTTTTTCTCTTTTTAATTTCATGTGTCCTGGAGTCACAAGTGGAATCACGCGCCGGAGGATCCCTCCCCTTTTTATGACTGTTACTTATAGAGGTTGGTGAATTACCTCTAAGAAACTCTGGCAGCAGGACTTCATTTTTGTGTGGGACTGAATTTTACTCTAATACCTAATACGGTTGGCGCTACTATTATTTCCCCTTTATAATGATATATATACAAATATATATATATAAAAATGCACTCTGACTATTTAAAGTGCTCACATGGGATTTATGGTCCACAATCTCTCCTTGGATAGTTGCTGTTTATGTATACAGCCACTCACAAACGGTCTAGCCACTTAACAACTATATAAGTGGCATGGTGTATAAGCACTAAATACAGCACACCATAAGTACAGCACACTGGTTTACCATTTACAACCAGTATTGAGAGAACAGGTGTTACTCATGTATCTAACACACCACATTTTGGGTCTTGATTAGTAGATTTTTTTGCCACCTAGCTCTTTAGGAAATGGGATTTTCAAGTTTCTCCCAGCAGACATTAGCACAATCAGCCACACCTCCTGTGATTGTATTATTTTATATATTCACACATTGTCACTTTATTTATTCAGCATGTGTAGACCTTTATTATTTCATCCTTTATTAAATGTTAAGTTTTAATAGCCCGGGTGTGCACCATTTAAATGTACTTTCTTTAGATACCCTGCTGACCCCTACTGCAGTCAGCTGTTCCTCTACAGTATTTTGGTAAAAATACATTACATGAATGTATTTTTTTTAAAAATATATTGACCACTTATAACCCCAAGTCACCAGCATGGCAAGGTCAATGCTTGCCAGCCTGGCTCCTAAGGTCTTCTAATGGGTTACAACATTTTTATTTTATTTTTATTAATGTTTTTGTTAGGAAGAGCTGTGTTTTTTGTTAACGTCTTTGGTACCCTAAAAGCCTGCAAGGTATTACTTTGCAATGGCTTGACAGACCCTCTGGCATGTAAGGGGTTAAAACACCTTTCTACCAGGGGGTTCTGCAACTGTTATTATCACATTACCCTCTGGTTGCAAAGTTTATCTATATTGGATGGCCATTAAATGAAATATTTATATTCACATCTTCTTTGTTACCTGTTGGCTTTTTATATACAATAGCCTCCAATTTTAGAAACATGATATCCCTCAGACATATCACTTTATTCCTAGGAGGCATTGCCCTATGGTTGTTAATTCGGTGTCAGGGTTCTGCTCGCCACAAACCAGGACCGGACCGCGAGGCTGAGGTGGGGTTGTAAAAGCACCGACCTGAGACCGCGCAGGCTGATCCGGATTGCGCAGTTCGTAGTCATATGTCGCAGGATCAGGATTGGAGAAGACAGCGTCGTCGTTGTACAAGCCAGGGTCAGAACAGGAGACGTCAGGATAAACATTGTCCATGCAGGAGTTCGGCAATAAGGAGATAGGAGAGACCCGCTTCAGCTTAGGAGCGCGGGGTTGGCCTTTGCGCGAGCGACGACCATGGCCCATGGTGCTGGTCACAGGAGATGGTAGGCAGACCAGAATAGCACACCGTCTTGCTGCACGGGTGCACCAGTGCTACAACGCAAAAGTCCTGAGCGGGCAAGGGAATCCACTGTTTCAGCGCAGGAACCAGGACACGGCCTCTCTATATTAGGGAAAGAGTAGGCCCCAGGAACCAGGAAGCTGTAGATACAGGGAAACCTCCGCTTCAGTGCAGGAATCCAGGAGACTGCAGAACGCAGGGACGAAACCTCTACTTAAGTGCAGGAATCCAGGAGGCTGAAGGACGCAGGAACGAAACCTCTGCTTCAGCACAGGAGAACAGAAGCTGAAGGACGCAGGGAATACCTCCGTATCAGCATAAGGGAACAAGCGGCTTGAAGGGAGCTGAAGGATGCAGGACGTAACCTGGAATCAGCATTGGAGAACAAGCGGCTTGAAGGAAGCTGAAGGACGCAGGGCGGAACCTGGTATCAGCAAAGGAGAACAAGCGAGAGCTTGTGGCAAAACAGTTGACATCCAGTTAGGACTATGCTCGGCAGGGAGCATTATGGGAAGACAGTACTTAAAGGCCAGCGGGCCAATCCCCGGCGGGGGTGTGAAGGTACTGCTCCTAATGAGTGAATGCAAGTATAGTTTGCAGTGAAAGGCTGCACAGCTGCAGTTGATACCAGAGGGAGTGTGTATTGCTTTGGTGAGTGAATCCAGGCTGCAGCAAACCTCAGGAGAGCTGTTCCAGAACTGCACCGGTCTGCAAGGTAAGGCAACCAGTAAACCGTGGAGCGGATTCCTTACAGTACCCCCCCCTTCACGCGAGACCTCCGGGCGAACATGAGCACACATAGAGTTGGAGGACCGGGAATTGTTGCTGAACCGTCTAGGATTGGGGTTAGAGTCGTACTCCAGAGACTCATGATTAGTCCTTAGTGTACCCCCACCCCCCGGTGAGAACTGTGGCCAGACAGGACCATCCATGGGCCTTGGGGACATTGAGTTGTTCCTAAAATTCTTTAGGTAGAAAGGGCATCCGTAAACGAGCAGTTCTTTGGTGAGTACAGTTCTAGGATATGAGATTGATGGAAAAAACATCCTTGGTACATGGCTCGCCTCGCGAAATGTCTTGGAAATCCAGGGCTGTGAAGAACCAGAGAGTTCCAGAGCAGAAACGGTAGAAGAACCCCCACTGAAAGTCCAGTCTTTAATAAAGGAACCTGAATCTAGGATCAGCGGCCCTGATAGTTGATCGAATACACCAGGAGGAACTTTGTAACAGAAAAAGTCTTGACTGACCACTGCATGTTGGAATTTGCGAGGAATTTTTCCTCTAGAAGGCTCCCAGGTAATGGTTAGTAAGGGTATAGGCTGGTTGGAAGTATCTCCCGGTATTGGTATGGAAGGTGACAAGGCAAGCAGTAAACCAGGCATAGGGAACGAAATCTTGGGATACGTACAGAGTATTTCCAACTGAGAGGAAATAACAGGGGCAACCGAAAATTCCGAGGGACAAAACCATGGTTTAGCAGGAGCAGAGAAGCAAACAACAATAGAGCTCTCCAATACTGGGAAATCTTCATTGGGAGATAATATTGTCAGTGAATCAGGAATAGTCCTTGGGATCTTCAAATCAGTAGCTTGAGAAAAAGGCAGAGCCAGGGTAGTGGTGGGAGGGAAGCTAACATCAGAAGCTGAAGTCTGTACCTCAGTGACAGGGCCCTGAGAATCAACAAGCAGCAAGTATGAACTATGAAAACTCTTAGTGACAGGCACCTTAGGAGTACAAGGAGTCTTTTCCGAAACTGCAATGGCCCTAACCACAGGGGTACCTAACCTGACAAAAACATGAATTGGTGTGTTTTCTAGTGCAAAATCTCTGATCACAGGACTCCTAACCGATAGTGAGGGTGTCTGGGTTTGATTAGAGAAAAAATCAGATGTATTGATAAGTGACTTAGAAACAATTACTGAGGTTCTAGATTTGCTGGACATGTGAGAAAAAATACCCTTTAAGACAGGAGTTTTCATCTCTTCCCAGAGTAACCCCATGTTTGCTGGGGCATTTTTAGACACAGTACTGAGGGACTGGGTTTCAGCAAAGGCAGGACAGCTAAATAGCTCAGATTTAAACCCCAGGACTTGTAATATATGCATGGTGACCTCAGACAGTACTAAGGAAGTGACCACAGATATGCTGATCCCTGGAGAATTAGCCTGGACAGAGAAATCAGGGGGACCCCCAATCAGGATACTCCTTGTAGGAAGAGCTTCAGAATCAGAAGGAGAATCATTACCTCTCAGAGTCTCAAAACTAGAAAGACACAATTCAGCGAAAAGGGAAACAGTGTGCAAGCTTTTTACTAATCTATATGAAAAAGCGTCACTTTTGGGAGAAAACCGTGCGTCAGCAAACATTCCTGGGAACATAATATGAACCCCAGGAGGGACATACAGACTACTGTATGCTTTTAACCCTAAGCTTAAAGAGGAGGAGAACTCAGACAGTACACGGGGGTGAATCATAACTGTACTGGTCTCTGAAGTAGGTATTTGGTAAGGAATGTCTGGGAAACCAGAAATTACTGCAGACTCCATAATGTGGGAACTATGCGCTGAAGCAGGGATCACCGCTATGTGGGCGACAGGCTGGTTCAGCGAAACACCTGGGAGAAGGAACTCTGCGAGCAAGCTTAGGGAAAAACCTGACTCCTGAATACATTTATCAGGAACCAGAACTTTAGCCGAAGTCTCCGGAGACGAAACTGCGGAAACTTGAGCTGAAGCATGGGATTTATAGCAAAGAATATCTAGGGACTCCGTACGGTTATGTGAATCCCTCAATGCAACCTCTGCTGTCTGACTTGTGGACTCATTCTCTGAGGCTAAAACGAAGGCATTAACTTGGAGGCAGCAAGAATTTACAGGGGTTAATGCAGACAATGCCTGAGAGTAAAACACAGGAAATTTTTTCTCTGTATTAGGAGAGACAAGGGATCTCTCCTCTCGAGCTAGGGGCGTGACCGTGGCTGGCAGAGAACAGGGAATTATCAAAGGAGACTCAGAGAGCTGCCCCTCAGGGGTTAATACAGAAATGACCCTGGGAACAGAACTTAGGGATTCTTTCTCTGACGGGGAAAGTACACAGGACTGCCTAGCAGAGTTTAAAGCTGGAAAACCCTGAAGAGCTGGAGTGACAGATTCGGAGTTAGAAATAGGGGAACAAAGGGACTTATTCTCTGATAGTAGAACCTTAGTGTTGGCTAGTGAAACATATGTATTCTCCAGGGGAACCTCACAGGACTGCTCAGCAGGGGTTAAAGCTGGAAAACCCTCAAGACCTAGAGAAAGGACTTCTGAGCTAGAAATAGGAGAACTAATGAACTTATTCTCTGATACAAGAACATTAGTGCTGGGTAGAGCAACATAAGTATTCTCCAGGGGGACCTCACAGGACTGATCGGCAGGGGTTAACGAAAACATATCATTGGTGTCAGGGAACCCGGGCATACACTAAGGGCAAGGATCCGTGGTAGACCAGGGATACAGCCAAGCGGCAGCGAAGCTGGCGAGGGGAGGATCCTGTTCCTTTATGCAAATGTCCAATGTCATGGAAAGGATATGGAGTGTTTTTTGGGCATCAGCCAACATGAGGAGAGGGTCCTCTTTTGCTATATAAATGTCTAAAGACAAGGCCAGGGAAGAGAGTTCCTTTTGGGCGTCGTCCAATTCTAAAGGGTACACATTCTCCCAAGTTAAAGGGTAACCAGGAAAGCAAATACAAGCGGCCAGCGATTGTTTTAAGTCCCGGAGGCGGTAAACCTTCATCATGAGATCATTACGGCATTTGTTTTGCAAAGGGGTTAAACCTACAAACACAATCAGATCTTCAATCAGGGGTATTATCTCACATAGAAATTGGTATTCAGACTGGGACTGGTTTACAGGCTGGGACAGGCTTTCAGACAGAAACTTACCAACCCTCACCACAGGGCGGTCCGAGTTTGTGCGGCCGAGCATACTGTCAGGGTTCTGCTCGCCACAAACCAGGACCGGACCGCGAGGCTGAGGTGGGGTTGTAAAAGCACCGACCTGAGACCGCGCAGGCTGATCCGGATTGCGCAGTTCGTAGTCATATGTCGCAGGATCAGGATTGGAGAAGACAGCGTCGTCATGGTACAAGCCAGGGTCAGAACAGGAGACGTCAGGATAAACATTGTCCATGCAGGAGTTCGGCAATAAGGAGATAGGAGAGACCCGCTTCAGCTTAGGAGCGCGGGGTTGGCCTTTGCACGAGCGACGACCATGGCCCATGGTGCTGGTCACAGGAGATGGTAGGCAGACCAGAATAGCACACCGTCTTGCTGCACGGGTGCACCAGTGCTACAACGCAAAAGTCCTGAGCGGGCAAGGGAATCCACTGTTTCAGCGCAGGAACCAGGACACGGCCTCTCTATATTAGGGAAAGAGTAGGCCCCAGGAACCAGGAAGCTGTAGATACAGGGAAACCTCCGCTTCAGTGCAGGAATCCAGGAGACTGCAGAACGCAGGGACGAAACCTCTACTTAAGTGCAGGAATCCAGGAGGCTGAAGGACGCAGGAACGAAACCTCTGCTTCAGCACAGGAGAACAGAAGCTGAAGGACGCAGGGAATACCTCCGTATCAGCATAAGGGAACAAGCGGCTTGAAGGGAGCTGAAGGATGCAGGACGTAACCTGGAATCAGCATTGGAGAACAAGCGGCTTGAAGGAAGCTGAAGGACGCAGGGCGGAACCTGGTATCAGCAAAGGAGAACAAGCGAGAGCTTGTGGCAAAACAGTTGACATCCAGTTAGGACTATGCTCGGCAGGGAGCATTATGGGAAGACAGTACTTAAAGGCCAGCGGGCCAATCCCCGGCGGGGGTGTGAAGGTACTGCTCCTAATGAGTGAATGCAAGTATAGTTTGCAGTGAAAGGCTGCACAGCTGCAGTTGATACCAGAGGGAGTGTGTATTGCTTTGGTGAGTGAATCCAGGCTGCAGCAAACCTCAGGAGAGCTGTTCCAGAACTGCACCGGTCTGCAAGGTAAGGCAACCAGTAAACCGTGGAGCGGATTCCTTACATTTGGGAGGCTATTGAGTCTGTATGGGTAAAAGTAGAGAGGGCTGCAGAAAGGTGAGAAGTGTCTATTGCGTTTAGATTATGAAAAGGGCGAGAGGATGGTAAGGGGGAAGCAATGGCAGAAGGAAGAGTGAGTGAGGGAGGAAAAAAGGAGGTGAGGTCAGAGATGATATATTGTGTGTTGGTTTCTAAATCACATGAGCCATAAGGTGTTTTCCGACTCTGGAAGGTGTTTTATGCAATAGCATAGCTTGGTAAATATGGGCCGTAATGTCTCCAAAGTAACCAATTGCTTTGGAGTGTTTTCTTTTGTGATAAGGCTCTTTGTAATCTGTTGTATATACTGTTATTTGTTATTTGTTGATCCAAACTTTTGTTCCTGTTTGGTTTGAAATTATGCTGTCATTATTAGCAATAAAGATAAATGAAAAGAACAAGAATTAAAAGATACATTTCAATATAAACTGACCCAAAAATACCTGAGAAAGTTAGTCAATTTTAAACATGACCTAATAAATGTTGATTTTCTTCCTTGTGACAAAACTCTTCTTGAACCTAATCCCACTCATAAAAAAAACCACAACACCATAAATTGGGTTAAATTGACAACAACGTGTATTCAAACACTTTTAACAATACAGCAAAAAGCCCTGGCTGCAGAATTCACCCCCACCTTCTCCCCAAGAAGCTTCCTTGTTCCCAAGACCACCCACCTGCTCCCACCATGTTCATTCCCTATATTTTGGTTACTGTGCATCAAGCTCCCAAACTAGCCATTTTGGCTCCTAAATTAAGATTATTATTTAAAATATGTGCTGATTAACACCAGTCCAAATATTCTTAGAATTCATTTTGTACAGCTTCTTTTAGCACAAATGTAAAGGGTATCCATCTTAGGGTGTCTCTAACTGTAATTGCTCACTGATATTTATGTATCACAGAAAACAATTTTTTCGAGATAGTATTAAAGCAGCAATTTTTTTTGCTATTGTTATTATTTTTCAGAATCTGGGGTTCTTTGAAGCTGATTCACACTATTCCTAGCTCCAAGGACCTTGAGTGTATTCAAACCATTAGTCTGAAACGCAACTTTTTTGGTTTATTACCTAGTGAACATTTTCTATACTTTGTGAACCGTTTTACAAATGTCATAATCATTGAATCCACAAGTTAAGAGATATATACTGTACTGTATATTTGTGGGTTCCTGATGATACTTTCCGAAAACATGCAGACATTTCTATTTATTGTGTTTTAGGAACTATCTAACTTTATAACATAGTGAAACCACAAAAAGAAAAAGCCACCATCAAAACTTTTGGTGCACAGCTATTAAGGATTAACCAAGGAATTCACGTGTTTTTTTTTCTAAGTATGGGCTGTTTTGGAGTCATAGAATCCCAACTCTCCTGAACTGAGAGAGTGTTGGAATCCCCGAATCCTAGAGGTTGTGCCTTGAATATAGGAGCACTAATCCAAGAAAGAGACAAACCCAAACCTTGTTTTTGCCTTAGATTCTGTTCAGGTACGCTTCTGCCAATACAAATATACTTGGAGTGGTGTGGGTGGTGGGATCTGAGCTCAGAGGGCAGTGATGATGAGAGGGGTAAGAGGGAGTCTCCCCTTCCAAAAGGACCCCCCAAACCCTCCCCAAAGGGTTTAACAGCAGCTCGTTCCAGGCTCTATATTCAGATGCCCCTTCAGATCCTATTGCTGCGCTAGAGGTGGTAGGGACAGTGCCCATGTCACCCACTCGCCCTCATGTCATCTCCTTCTTCCATCACCAACTCCCCCATGTCACCCGCTCTCCCCTTGTCACCCACTCTGCTATGTCCTCTCCCTATGCACTCTGACCCATTGTCACTCACTCTCTCTTGCCGCATGTCACCCACTCTCTCCCTTCTGCATTTCTCCAGTTTCACAAAGTGGTTTCTGGTGCTCCTGTTTCTTTGAGTAGTCATTTTTCTATATACTGTGCAAGAAAAGCATGCACATTCCCAGCAAAAGGTGGTTGTTGAATGATCAGTGTTTTAGCCAATGAGCAGGACATTTCTATTGTGTTAAGAGAAAGGTCCTGCTCAGAGGCCAATTGGCTGACTACACTTGATGCCCGTTGGCTGCCTTGTATTTGAACTTTTTTTAGGATAGATAATTATATCAAACTCTTATTTAGGGAGGGCAGAAGCCTAATTTGCTAAAAAAAAAAAAACATTTATAGGAACTTAACAATATACTTATTTACAATTGTTTAGGAAAAATAAGATAAAAACAAACTTTTGGCTATATATATATATATATATATATATATATATAATAAAAAAATAAATAGATGATACCGTTCTGTGGCTAACGAAATGCTTTTATTTGTGCGAGCTTTCGAGATACACTGATCTCTTCTTCCGGCGATGTTACAATGAATGAAGCAAAAGGTATACTTAAAAACAGTGTCTCTTGGAATGTTATCTGTGCTGTTCCTTCCCCCGGTGTGGATGTGTTTTATGGCTAGAGGTGTCAAAAGGTAGCCATAAAACACATCCACACCGGGGGAAGGAACAGCACAGATAACATTCCAAGAGACACTGTTTTTAAGTATACCTTTTGCTTCATTCATTGTAACATCGGCGGAAGAAGAGATCAGTGTATCTCGAAAGCTCGCACAAATAAAAGCATTTCGTTAGCCACAGAACGGTATCATCTATTTATTTTTTGATTATTGAAGCTCGGCTAACACGGTACTGATACCTCTACATGTATATATATATATATATATATATATATATATATATACATACACACACACACACACACACACACACACACACACACACACACACACACACATACATACATACAGTGCTCGACAAACCCGGTCGCCAACTCGCTAGCTGCGATCGGATATTGGCTCGTGGCCAGTAGCTTTTCCCCTGCTCTGCAAAAACCAAATCCCCTGCTGGAAAAAAAAAATCCCTCTGGCTGTGACGCGGCTTGGAGTTGCCAGGACTTCAAACCGCCCTTCCTTCTCTGCACGGGTAAGTAATGGGGTGATTGGGGGTGCGCGTTCGCGCGTCTGCTGCTGCTCCTCCTCCTCCTATATATCCTGCTGTATAATTGTGTCACCTCCTACTTACAAGACCTGCACTGATCCGGTCATGGAGAGGATTGTGGACAGATGTTTGAGGTGGGGGGAATTTAATGCACATTAATAAATATTTATATATACTGTACACTGATACATCGGGTCCCCGGCGCTCCCGCTGCCCGCGCGGGAGGTAGCAGAGGTGTTTCTCCCGCCTCCGGCGCTCCTGCTGTCCGCGCGGGTCGGGTGTTTCACCCACCTCCCTCTGCCCGCGCGGCTCGGGTCTCTCTCCCTCCGGCGCTCCCGCTGTCCACGTGGGTCAGGTGTTTCACCCCCCTCCCGCTGCCCGCGCGGCCTGGTGTTTCTCTCCCCAGCCCTCTGGCGCTCCCACTTTCTGCGCGGGTCGTGTTTTTCACCCCTCTCCCGCTGCCCACGCAGCTCGGGTGTTTCACCCCCCTCCCACTGCCCGCGCGGCTCGGGTATTTCACTCACCCTCCCGCTGCCCACGCGGCTCGGTTGTTTCACCCCCCTCCCGCTGCCCATGCGGCTCGGGTGTTTCTCTCCCCAGCCCTCCGATGCTCCAGCTTTCTGCGCGGGTCGGGTGTTTCCCCCCCCTCCCACTGCCCGCGCGGCTCGGGTATTTCACCCCCCTCCCGCTGTCCGTGCGGCTCCAGTCTTTCTCTCCCCCCCTCCGGCGCTCCCACTGCCTGCGCAGCTCGGGTTTTTCTCTTACACCCCCCACGCTCCCGCTGCCCGCGCGGGGCGGGAGGTAGTAGCGGGGTGTTTCTCCATCCCATCTCGTGTGTGTGTGTGTGTTTGTGTATGGGAGAGAGTGAGTGAGTGTGTGTGTGTGTGTGTATGGGAGAGAGAGAGAGTGTGTGTATGGGTATGAGAGTGTGAGTGTGAGTGTGTGTGAGTGTGAGTGTGAGTGTGTGTGTGTGTGTGTGTGTGTGTGTGTGTGTGTGTGTGTGTGTGTGTGTGTGTGTGTGTGTGTATGAGAGAGAGTGTGTGTATGGGAGAGAGTGTGTATGGGTATGAGAATGAGAGAGAGTGTGTGTATGGGTATGAGAGAGTGTGTGTGTATGGGTATGAGAGAGAGTGTGTGTGTATGGGTATGAGAGAGTGTGTGTGTATGAGAGAGAACATGTAGGACACCAGAGGTATCCCCCCATCCAGTCAGTCATAAGTCATCCCACCCCCCACCAAGTCAGTCATAGTCAGTCATCCCACCCCCCGCCCCCTGCCCAGTCTCCCAGTCACCCAGTCACCCCACCCAGTCAAACAGTCAGTAATCCCCACCCAGTCAGACACCCCATCACCCCACCCCCCCAATCACCCCATCCCCCCACAGTCACCCTCTCTCCGTCTCTCACCCTCTCTCTCATCTTCTTTCTCTCCATCTCTCTCACCTTCTCTCTCTCTGTCTCTCTCTCCGTCTCTCTCTCCATCTCTCTCCGTCTCTCTCTTCTTCTCTCTCTATCTGTCTCACCCTCTCTCTCCGTCTCACCCTCTCTCTCCATCTCACCCTCTCTCTCCGTCTCACCCTCTCTCTCTCTGTCTCACCCTCTCTCTCTCTCTGTCTCAACCTCTCTCTGTCTCACCCTTTCTCTGTCTCACCATCTGGATCTGGATATCTTATTTACCCTGTATATCTTAACTGCCCTATACTACACCGAAATAACCTATACTGCTTTCTTCCAGATCTGACTCAAGCTTCACACGGGAGACATCAGAACCCCCCGTAACCCTGAAGACAGGTAGGGAACACCTCCCCTCCAATGTATAACATTGCGGGAATGAGGTACCTGGACATTGAGGGACTGCGGATAAGGTAAGATCCCAGGCGGGATTGCTGCTTTAAATATTGTGAAGCGGGGGCATTCAGACACTAGTTAAGGGGTGCAGGAAACTAGTCATTTACATCTGGCTTTTTTTTCTAGATTCGACATTTATACACACACACACGTAACAAGGACTAATTGTAGTATAATGTAAAACAATAAATAAACTTATGTAAAAAACAAATGTTCTTACTAGGAATTTATTCAATTTATTTCATTTATGTTTTTTTTTAAATGCGGGGCTGGGGGAGGGGTTGGGGGCGGGACTAGAGGCGGGGTTGGGGCGGGACTAGGTGGCGAGTAGATTTTTTGGTTCGGCGAGTAGATTTTTGGGTGATTTGTCAAGCACTGTATATATATACATATATATAGTGACAAACATCCCTCTTTTGTAGCACTGACGTCTGTCTGGGATCTTCCCGACACAGTCTTCTAGGGTTAATTATACGAATAACCGGATCATACAAAGCATTACGTTGTTTAACTCAGGCTTCTGCCTGCTTTATTTTCATCCCAGTAAGGTACTGCAGCTTTAACAGGTGTAGGCAGGAGGCACTCAGATATTAACCTTCAGCGGTTTACTCATATCACTGTTATAATATTTCACTCACTGTCACTTTAAGAAACAAAAATAAATCATATAAAGAAGTCCTATCCCATTCAGGGATCTAACTACACAGCAGAATCAGCCTCTCTAACTTTTGCTGGGCCAACTAACCTGGCTTCCCAGCTTAAAACAATACCCTCTCATTTAGGGTCACTATATACAGCATACAGTCTTTAGACACAGCAACAAACATTTGTTTGGCTTATCTGTTCGTGGTGGGGAACTCGGTCCCAAGTGTCCAGGCAAATTTTCTGGTACTTCGATACTTGAAGGGGGCGTCCTCCCCGAACTGGATGCAGGGGAGCAGCGATACCCCCAGCCTCCAGGCTCTAAGAAGAGAGAGTGAAAAGCAACCCTCTCTGCTCTACATACCTGTTCTAGTGATTAGGAGAGCAGGTGAGGGAGAACTAGACACATTGTAAACTGTGGTCTGGATTTTCCATCCACCAGCCCGAGTTAATGGAAGCTGTGGAACGGATTATTTTGCACTATTCCTGCACTTTCTGACCTAAAACCAGACAGAAAGCTGCCTAATATCTTTGGACTATGTCACAATATATATAGATATACTACTCTCAAAAGGGAAGCGTAACAGAGGAAAACCTCATAAAAATAGCATTTATTGGTGCTTAAGGACAAACAGTCAATTAGAATGTGGACAATCAAGAATAAAAGAAATAAATATCTGGGTTAGAACAAAAGTTTATGTGTATGCCGAAACCTCTGAATTGCTTCTCTCGTGTCCCATAGAGCACAAGCTGGTGGTAATAAAGGGGACTCAGAGTAAATATGTCCCGCGGCTTAGTGAACTGAAGCAGCTGGGGTTAAAGGCAATAGAACTCAGTATTGCCTCCCCCTGTACTCTGTGATCCGCGGACTGGTGGTAAAAGGTAGGGCACCGACAGAAGCCAATGATTCAGCTCAATCAGCTGTTCTTGCAGGCGATATGGGGCAATGCTTCCTCCCTGTGTGTCTCCGGTCACGGAGCAAAAGTATAGAGATGAGGCTCCAAATGCAGCAAGTGCCAGATGTCTGCTGCAGGAGCTGTTCCGAGAGTCAAACGCTGCACATGGCTCAAAATAGAAGGGAATCAGATGAGGGGTTTATCCTGTCACTCCAATTATTTAGGATAGTAGCTGCACAGGAAAATACTTTCAATTCACCTCCAATGGCCACATAAGCAAATAACAATAAGCAAGGTTTAAAAGGTCCCTGTGGGGTTCACAAAGCTCTGCAGAGACAGTTTAAATTTGCATTGTGTCTGGCAATGTGGGGGAACCTCGTTTCAATGTTCTGCGCGTTTCGTGACGTCACAGTGTCACATGAAACGCGTGGGACATTGAAACCGAGTTTTTAATGAGCTTTTACTCTGTTGCGCTTCCCTTTGATAGTAGCATTTTTGGTTTGGAGGAAAGGAAATTGTTTTCCTCAAAGGAGCTGCACAAGGATACCCCATTCTTGCTCCAATATATTGTATGTACATTTTATTCATTTGAATGATTGGGTGCTTTATATTTGCTTCATCTAGCAATCTGATATTTCATCTTCTACAGACTTCTCTTGTATCTCATCTAATAATTATTTAATATATATTATATCACCTGTGCCATAATCTACATTGATACATATGGTGGGTGAGCGCAGTTCGTTTAAATTTGTGAGCAGTTGCACTCCAGATAATAAATAAATAAATGCCTGGGTGCCACTCTCAGATAGTCTAGTGCTCGATCAGCAGTGCTCCTTATATAGCCCTCAGTGGCTATCCTTTACATGGGACAAAGGCTGCTGGCCAACCAGAGCATGGATTGAGTTGGTGCCACCAAAGCCAGAGGAGGGGGCATGTTAAGGTATTCAAGACCTCCCACTGAGATTGCTCAATCTCTTGTAGAGAAATGATTACATACTGCACCGACACACTTTATTCGAGCAAATACCCGGTATGTACCTGGCAGATACCTGGAATGCGCCACTCCTCACCTCTGACAAGCCCCGTTGCATTTGCCTTCCCAGCCTGGGTTCATGCCTGGCTGACGGGCGGCTGATCTGTTAAATGATAATGATTAGGATTTAATAGGCTGCAATGCTTCGCGTGTCTACCAAATGGCATAAATTCCTGAATTGTAATGCATTATATATTTATATACTGTGCAGTATTGCAGCCAGAGGGAATAAAATGCTTCAATCCCTGCTTGGAAAATACCTCAATGCACTCGGGCAGAAAACAGTCACAAACCTCAATACACCCGGGTATACCCGAATTCGTGGGACTAGCCAAGCTCGAATAAAGTGTGTCGCCAGTGTACAATCCACATTTCTATGCAGGCACCTCTGCTGATCTAATCACTGAGTCTGACTCCATAGAAATGAACACATGCTGGCTGGGGAAAAATACAATGATATTGGGAATACAAGTGCTGTACATTATTTACAAGGTTTAACATCATTTTCCCCCCAATATCCACATAAAGGATCCCGCTCAGACGTACCACCATTTTGAGGCTATTTCCCCTAAAGGGTCCAAACCTGCTAAATGTATCCGCCATGCTAGCATGCATAGGCGACTGAAAATGCATGTTTCAGTGGTGGCCAACCGGGCACATAACACACAGCATGTAGCCGCCATGCAAGCATAGGCGGCCAGAAACACACGGTTTTAGTGGTAACCTTCACCTTTATTATGTGAGGCCAGCTACCCCCTACAGTCACAAGCACTAATATTTACAAAAATCTATTGATCATAACACATTCTGCTACATCACTAGTCACCATCACCCTGCCATTAAATGATACCGCACACTGTTTCAAATTGCCTCAGATTTGTGAGGCGGGGGAAGCCCTATACCCATGAAGAGTTGGCAACTGATCCAACTTTCCATTGTGAACTGAGACATAATTGATTCACTTTCTAAACACCATAGCTTTCCAAGCCTTGAATAAGAATCTACACCTAGGCTACTTTATTTCTGACTGATTACATTTGCTGATTCTAGCCCTTAAGCCTAATTGAATATGAAAGTGGGCTGCTCTGTCTATGGACAACACATCACACATCACATTTCCCTGAGCTGCCATGCTTCCTTTGCTCCTGTTCTAAATGGAGGTGACACTGTTTTCATGAAGATTGGACCCACATGATGCTCAGACACCTTCGATCTGTTGCCGCACTAAGGCCCAGTTCACAGAGGCCTATTAACTCATTGCCAATAATGGGCCATTATTAAAATCGTTAACAAACATTATTTTCCCTTATGTTAACACATCCACAAAGTTACTAATATATGCAAAGACAACGGCCTCTTTATATCTCATTAGCATAGGCTTCATCCCATGTTAAGTTACATTAGAATTGCTTTGCACTAGCTTCAAATAACTTGACTCACGTTAAATATCTCTTACCTAAAGGTGACATTATTTCCATCCAAACCCTGAAATATGGGAGAGAGAGAGTATTTTCATATGATTAAATTAGCATATACTGTATACCAAGCCAAGATATTGCATGGTGTGTTCGTTTTGTGCACAGGTATTCTGCATGTGTTTGGGGAGGTATATAAATCACATGGGACCTCTGTGGATACGTTTTGGTTAGGGGATAAGCACTATCAGATGTTATACTTAATGCAATGCCCTTTCTGGATGAAAATATTATTTAACCTGACATTAGGGAGCTTTAAAGATGCATTGTAATGCTTAACAAACCGTGAACTTAGCATAGAGCCTCATTAAGTCAATAACAGATCTCTGTGGATCTAGGCCTGAGATATTTCTACTTGGGTCTGTGACTCAGTGACCCATTACTTGTTTACAGAATACACTGGAAGCTGCCTACAGACTCTGTGAACCTTCTTTTCCCCCTCCCCCATAGCACCCTGCTCTCTCTATGCTGGAGTGGTGCATTCTCATAATTGACGGGGTTCTAAATAGAGCTGATCCCATATCTACGTTTGGAGCCCTGTGATGCCCAGACACCTCTGGTTCATTGAACTACTGCAGAGTTTTTTGTATTTGTTTTCCATAAATGTATGACCAATTCTCTTTCCCTAGCAGCATACTCCATAGAGGTATTGAATGTTATAGTGTTACTGATATACAGGGCTGGCTTAATGGCAGATATCCCCAATGAGTCATGTCATTAGAGTTTGAGTTAGAGGGGAGGAAATATTTTTTTGACTCTGTTGCTAATACTTGAAAAAAGATATTCTATGTATCTTTTGCCACTTCCTAATTAAGACCAATTGAACTTGTTTTAACACCATTTCAGATATTGTGCAAAGACTGAATGAAATAGCTGCTGAAAGTAAGAATACAGGCTACCTCGAAAAAATGATAAAACATTTGAATGCCCAGGAGCAAAAGAATGAACTTCTTCTAACATCCATGAAGCAACAAATATACATGCTGCAAAGTCAATCAATGTAAGATCATTATGTTTTGTAATAGATATCACTTTTAGATTAAAGTTTGAAAGACAGAAAGAGATCAATTGAATGGGTGTAAAGGCTTCCTAAAGCCCGGCACCCTTTTGTGAATCTGGGCCTAAATGTTTGGGTACATAATCATAGAAGCATTATAAGCAGAGATGAAAGTTAAAGTATTATTTATCCTTAACAGAACATTATACTTAGAAAGCAGGTAGTATGAGAATATTCGTGTGTGTTCATCATGTTACCCTAATGTTTTATCAACCATGACATGAATAAGCATATGTAAAGGAGCATAACAAAAGCATTATTTGCAGATCTAGAATTAAGAACACTCATGTCTAAAAAGGGGATCTGAGTGTTAGTAAATACTTGGTAGTCCAAAGAAAAAAAGCAGGCGATAAAATACATTTTCATGTTTGTATAATTCTTGTACATTAATCTGCTTTAAATTTCTTAGAAAACTGTGGAAAACTGCAACTATTTTTATGGTTTCTTGGTTTTAAAGGAAAAAGAGAAGTCAAAGCAGACAAAGGGAATCCCGTGCCACACGAAAGACAGAAAAAGTTAAACCTGTCTTTCAGCAAGCCTATATTCCGTTTTATGGAGGTGGATGTTTGTCTTCTGAAATCAGGTAAGAATGATGCATGTAGCAAATGGACCTGTTCAATAAAGTCAAATGTTAAAATTGTCAAAGCAAATTATTTGTTAATTAAAATCTTGCAAACTGTGCGAATAAACATGCAATGTTGGCTTAGTGAGCGTGAGTGGGAGAGGAGTGCAGCAGAAGAGAAGTGGGAGTGGAGAGGAGGAATGGAGCAGGTGAGTAGGAGTGGAGGAGTGGAATAGTACAGGAGCAAAGAGTGCAATCACTCTGAGGCTAGCAAAAGAGATGGGTAGCATGGGTGAGGAGTCCCACAAGTTGATGAGGTCGGAGCAGAAATAGATGCATAGTTATATAGTAAAAGAGGTTGAAAAAAGACATGTGTCCATCGAGTTCATCCTACTATATGTTAAATTGAAGTGGGTGTGATACTCATCCCATATTCATATTGATCCAGAGAAAAGAAAACAAAATTCCTTTTTCCAATTGAATTCATTACCCATAGAGACTGTGATGGCAGATACGATAGATATCTTCTAATAAAATAAAAAGGTTGGAAATCTGTTTAGAAAGGAAAGGTATACAGGGATATACGAATGATAACAAAGAAATTAAGTGCAAATAACACCACTTTAACAGAAAAAAACAAATATACTGTCCTTAAGAAAGTGCAGCTCCCAAAACAGGACTCAATCCTAATCCAAACAGCAACCGATGAAGAAGAGCAGGTGCGCACATTTCATCAGGACATGGAAGAAATAGAAACACCAAATACTGTAGTGCAATATTGTATAATTCAACAGTAGAGAAGTAGTACTGGAGACTCTGTAGATTTTGCACTCACGTGTTAAACGTGATTATCAGGCAGTGTGGTTGTTAGGAGTAACCAACTCTGATTGTATCCAGACAGGTACTTCGTAATATCACAGGCAGTATTCCATAAGAAGGGAGGGAAAATCCACATATAGAAGGAGAAAAGCAAAAATAGTGTAATATTGCTTTAATATTTAAAAAACACAAAGTATTGCACTTACATAAGTGTCTTTGTGGTGAGCATTCAGACCACCCTGGGTCAATTGGGCGGATAGCACTCCAAACAGCTGCAGCTTCTGCTTCACGGCCGGTACAGCATTCACTGGGCTGGATGATGCAGTCCTCCGGTTTGAATGTTCCCAATAAAGTGTCCCTTAGTAGTGCACGACTCCGGCCGAGGTACAGGTCCCAGTATGGGGTGTAGGTTACTGCTGCAAGTTTAAATGTCCCTGTCATGTGATGCGGGACATTTAAACTTGCAGGAAATACCTGCACCCGATATGGAGACCTGTACCGCAGGAAGAAGAAGGTCCCCGGACCTGAAATAAATGCGGTTCAGATCCGGAGACCCCCTGCTTCAATCCTATGCACTAAAAATTAAAATTAAAACGGCACAATCGCCTGTAAGAGCTGTGCAGGGAGATGTAACTTCTCTCTGCTCTCTGTGCAGCTCTTACAGACTGATGGAGGGAAATCGCATATGCAGCTCATTTCGCTAGTAAAGCAAATACAAACTAGTGTGGTATGTAATTTTTGTAACAAACAGTATAGAAAATGCAATTGACTTTAGTGAATACCGTTTTTTCATAAATTTCATACCGTGAGCTAGGAGCATGCCAACGTGTATGCTCAGGTGTGAAAAATATCTCATCAGACTTAGTAAGTCATAGAACCCAAATATTCTCAAATTAGCAATTTAATTAAATAAAGTAGCCAAATTCTAGGGGAAACCGACTAACAAGAGTACCAGAATATCCTTAACATAATATAGAAAACAATAAAATGTTATTAATTAATACTAAAAAAATGACATATGTGATAAAATATATACAGTGATTATTAAAAAGCCCCAGAATAGCGACTTGAATAATAACACTATTGAATAACCAATTACGGTAACTATAATACCAAACAATGTCTCTAGATATTATCTCTAATATGGTAGTGTCACGGAAGACCAATGCTTTTAACACAAAAATACCCGAATCCTTTGATTGCGCAAAACGTGAGATAAAATAAATTGTAATTTATTCACACAATGAACATACACAGCATAATTTACAAAATAATACGAAAATACACTTACCTAGTTACGATGTTAACTCTGGTTACAGGAAATATCTTAGATGGAATCCCAGGTGAATCTTTTTATAGCATGTTGAATCTACCTCCTGACTGGCTACACATACTTTTAAAACCTCACAAGCCCTATCTTTACACTGTGCAACCAATCGCGGCGTGGGAACAAAACATCCCACCTATTGGCAAGGTTCGCCCATACTTCAGGAAGCTTGGCAGGGGCCTTAAGGTATGCCAGGGGCAGGAGCGAACTTCGGCCCTAAGCCCCTTAGCATACCTAGCCAAGCCCACTTCCCTGGTGACAGGTTGTCTCCCTGCCCCCTAACAGCTGGACATCTGTCAGGGACAAACTGTTTACCTCTCCCCCTCCCCACTTAGCACTTTAACCTGTGAAGTCCTTTGTTAACTCCGGACCTGGTCAGACATTCTGGGACCATCCCCGCAGGGTGCCTTAGAAGTTCGGGGTTAAATTATGCATGACTCACTTGCAGGGATGTCCTGCCATATACCTTTTGATCATAGAACTTGTGAATCAAGTGTTTCCGCTGCTCCGCCTGCTTGAATATAAATGCCCTTGCTCTTATAATTTTAATACACCAAAAAGAGGGGGACTTTCATTCATTACTTTTTATGAAAGTTTAAAATACAGAAACCATAATCATTTTAATGATTACCCCCTAGCCCTCCACATAGCAAAATTCAGAGCGCTCAGACATTCCTATCCAAAGTTAGCTTGCTGATTATATGCTATGCAGCATGCTGCCTTGTTTTAAAACCTTTATTCCTTTCTGCGGTTTGTTGGGAAACACTGATACAATGTTCATAATGGACACATTACTGGTTACAAAACTTATACAGTTTAATTCCCGGCATTGCTGTTGTCCCCTTATACCTAGCGGCACACACACAGACCATTATAATACATTTCCAGCACTGCAGCTAATACCGGGCTGCAGAGCTGACACTCTACATGTTAACTTAAAAACCCCTATAACTCTCTTCACCTTATATCTGGTGAGAGAGGTACGGAACCCCTCACTGGGTTCTGGGATTTGGGCATACCACGGGACCTGTAATGTAACCCAGTTCCCTGCCCGGGCTTACTGCCCTGGTTTGTGCTGAAGCAGGGAGATTTGGCAATGAGCTGCAAACTGTTTTCTAGGGAGGATTTTATCTGGTGGTCTGGGTTCCTCATGTCCTCAGGAATCTTTTTGTGTCAGTGTTGCAAAATACTCCTTGAGAAAGAGCTGTTTAAGTGTGAAACGCGTGGGAGTGCTATTCCCTTGTTTTGTACTTGTCATGTTTTTTGTTTTTACTATGTAGTTCAATAAATCTTTTTTATTGTTACACATTCCCGGTGGGGTGGTGAGTGCTCTTGTTATGGGTACGCAGTCTAGCCTATCCCTTGCCACTTTTTTCCACCCTGTCCACACTTTTTTCCACCCTGTCCACCATTAAGCAGCCTATTTACCTTTTGTTTAAATATTGCCCATTTTTCCTTCTAGATTGTCAACTCTCACAATCAGGGCCCTCATTACATTTTGTATCTGTTTGTGCTTGTTTGTCCTTATGTGTTTGTCTTTCTGTTTATGCCATTGATATCACTCTGTACCCCCACTGTACCGCACTGTATGTTGACACTTTACAAATAAACAATAATAATAAGCAGAGCTTAATGAATACAAGCGGATTACAAAATGTGGCTATTTTGGCACATTTCAGTACAATTGTTGCATGCCGCACAAATTTGTAAAGTAGGAATCAAACTGCTTCCAAAAGCACAGATTGGACGTGTTCAAAGCTTAATAAATACGTCAAGATGCAAATCTCTGGGAAAACGTCTGTTCTCATAGAAATTACGTAAAAACATCATAAGGAAAAAGACTGCAATTATTTATTTCTTTAGCTTCAAGTATGTCACATGGTTCAGGGTGTCCCTTCATTGGGGAAGTATGGAGGTGGGCATTGTTGAACTGTATTGACCATTTTTTTTTATTAAAAGTGCTTTTTTCTAAAACTTCAAACTTGCTTCTACGGTAGCACAATAAATGTGATTGTGTGCTTCAGTTGACACAATTAATTTGCGGTCTTTTTCCTACTTCTGGGAATTTTCAGTGTTTGAAGTGTTCACATTTCTTAGTCTCTTTAAATCTATCAATCCTTTTTATTAATGTGTGTTTATGTTAGCTATTTTTTTCTTGGTACTGTTAATAGAGTAATATTAAAGTAGCTACATTCTATGAAACAATGTGGTAAAATATTTAAGAAAAGGTAAACTGTTGACAAAGTGCCAACATAAGCCAAAAAGTGGTATGTGTGATGCAGCTTCTGTTAGCCTAGTAATAACATGTATTTAAATGGGGGAAAGCAAAAACATTATTAAAATATATCTTTGTACTAAAATTCATGAATGAATCCCTCCAATGTAATAAACTATATCTGTTACGAGTTTTCATTACAGTTAACAGAATGTATAAGCTACATATGTAATAACTTTATTCATGTGTATATAGTGCCTTACGTCTAACTTACCTTCAGAATGGAGGAAATGATCAGATGATTTTGACACACCTACAAGAACTTTTATCAGAAGCACAACAAATGGAGCAGCGAGAAAAACGCACACGATCTATACGAAAGACGAACAGAAGTAGGTTACATAAAGATTGTGACACTTTTATTCATATTAATACACTGGCGACACACTTTATTCGAGCTCGGCTAGTCCCACGAATTCGGGTATACCCGGGTGTATTGAGGTTTGTGACTGTTTTCTGCCCGAGTGCATTGGGTTATTTTCCAGGAAGGGATTGAAGCATTTTATTCCCGCTGGCTGCAATACTGCACAGTATATATATATATACTGCATTACAATTCATGAATTTATGCCATCTGGTAGACACGCGAAGCATTGCAGCCTATTAAATCCTAATCATTATCATTTAACAGATCAGCCGCCCGTCAGCCAGGCATGAACCCAGGCTGGGAAGGCAAACGCAACGGGGCTTGTCAGAGGTGAGGAGCGGCGCATTCCAGGTATCTGCCAGGTACATACTGGGTATTTGCTCGAATAAAGTGTGTCGGTGCAGTACATCGTCAATTTAATCAGTGTGTTTCTGGACAAATCTAAGACATTTCCTTGTGGTCAAGCATTATAGGTGTTAATAATACATGACTAATAGTACAGTATGTATGTGTAGCCCTGTGTAATTTTGGGGTTACATGCCTCTCTCCTCCTGTGCAGTAATCCCTGTTAAGAGGGCAGGTTTGCCAGGAGTAATCATGAGGTTTGCCCTCATCCCCTGTGATGTGTATTGTGTAGTGAAGGAAGTGACATCATGCTCTGTGTCCACTTACAGTGACACAGGGGTGGTGCCTACTGGAGCTATATAGTACGCATCACTTCCTGAATTTAGAGAAAGTGTTGCAGTGTGTGACTGTCTGACCCAACACAGTGCCAGGGCTCTGGCAAGGATTGTGGCCGCAATGATGGGCAGTCTGCCAGTCAAGATGCCAATAAAGAATGTCCTGCTTGAAAGAACCTTCTTGCCTGAGAGTGGAGTCATTCAGGGAGAAACTGCACCTAGGGGGTTCTCTTCCAGGGACTCCTCCCTGCTGTTGTGGGGACCTGGAAGAGATGGAGGCGCTTTACCAGAAGTGAGTAGTTCTCAGCATTACCTCACGAGCCAGTACTGATGTATTCCCCTATACCATCAAGCGGGAGACTCAGGAGTCCTGTAAGCCAGCAGGTGCACCACACTGTAGTACATGTAACATGGGGCAGTTTCCTCACGTAAGGGGCCAATATGAGATTGGATTGGGGGTAGGGGGGAGGAAACACCGTTACATATGTATGTCTTTATTTGTATAGCGCCATTAATGTACATAGCGCCAATAGTCAATTTAAGTGCCCATTACACTAGTATTTCCTCAACACACTAAATAGTTCATTTCCTCAACACCACACTAAATAGTTCCTTTGTGGATTATCCATATCAATTGTTCTACTTCAATTATCTAGATAGTCATATAAACCCGCTAGCCTTATGAAAGACATGTGATATAGTTACTTTCTTTCTGTGAAATGCTTATGCATTATGCATTTTTCGTATTAACTATTCATGATTTCAGTCAAGTCACAGTATGTGTGGTGTTTTTTATCTGATTTCATTTGGCTATATATTTGTAATTACTTTGGAGAAGTTTATCACAATTTGGATATTTTCTTTACTGTTACTCATTCAATCCAGTTTTTTTATTGGTTTACTGAAATTGGCACCAGTTATTAACCAGTGGAATTAAACAACTTGAATTGAGAGGCATGGCCATGGCAAATATTGATATTCTAAAGGGATTAGCATGGTTGTTCCTCCTCATTTCCTTACATGTACAGTAGCACAAAAGCTAGCTCATGGTAATTTGTCAAATCTAGGTGATTGATATATATTTTTTTAATTAGAGATAAGGATCATTATTATTCATGTGTCTATAGTTTTACTTCTGATAAATGTGAACATTGTAATTTGAAACTTGAGAGGGCTTTCAATGTTTTACATTTGCCATAATTTATCCATGTAATACTTTCTATAATATTAATTTATTGAAATTCTAATAAACATACATGCGTAACAATAAAACAGCAATGGCTGAGTACTTAGATGGGCACTTGAAATAATATTTCTTCCTACCATACAGTTTATGTCTACTCCCTGTCAAAAGAACAATTAGAAAAATGAGGGCCTGCATCCACAGCTATCCTCATATAGCAGTCCTTGTCGATCCACTACTGGGTTAAGCCTCCCCAATGATCTTCCACGTACTTTTCTTGCACGCCTCTCTTCTCCACGTTGCATCAACAAATTTTCTGATATCATCCTCCCATCTTACTTTTGATCGAAGTCTTGATCTTTTAGTCTCTCTTGTAATCCAGTCGAGTACCATCTTTGTCCAACGATAATCATTTCTTCTTGCTATATGTCTGGCCCACTGCCATTTTAATTTATTCACCCTCGTAATGATGTCACAGACTTTTTGTTTGGTTTCAAACCCATTCATTATTTTTCCAGTCTCATCAGGACATACAGTACATCACTCCATACTTCTTTGCATTGTCTGAAGCTTCTGAATTATCTTTGCATTTAGGGTCTGAGTTTCATATCCATACGTGAGCACGACAGAATACACTGTATGAAAACTTTCTTCTTGAGGCACAGTGGGAGGAACACTAGAAATATTGTCTTGTTTCTTATAAATGTGCTCAATCCAATCTTTATTCTTCTATTGATTTCATTCAAATGGTTCCCATACAGTAGGTATTTGCCAGCCAAGGTAGACTTAGTCTTTGGCTTCTAGTTCTTTCCATTTATTTAAATCTTTGCAAAATTGACACATTTAGAGGGCGCAAATCTTTATAACAGTCTCCGTTCTCCCCTGTCAACGATCAGCTTAGAATCCTGGTGTCCAGTCTCTAGGTGCTTTTTGCTAGTCTTTGTGGATGGGGGTGATGGGCTCTTGTGAGCCGTTGACCCCTGTTGATTAACAGCAGTCCCAGCTCCATTCCCCAGCGTGCCCCCTCTCCTCCAACCTGCATTCTGCTTACTGCTTGCTGCGGGACTCCCGGAACTGACGTCACGTCTGGTAGTGACGACTCCTCCGTCTGCGTGTCACTGCAGTCCTCCATTCCACTCGGAGTTTCAGGCGAGACTTGCTTGACCACACACTAGATGCTGGTATCCATTTTGGATGCTGACTGTAGGGGTTAGAGACTATGGCAGAGTGCTAATCTGGTGTTTGCTGCATCACCTCCTATGTTTCTCCACCTCCTGTGGTTTCCTCAGGGACTGTCTCCATCTACAATGGTTCCCTAATTTATACCTAAATTGATTTCAAATGGCCCATGTTGTTTCACTCAATCTAATTAGTTGGTTGGTTGATCCTTAATGAGGCAGTTTATTTAGACAGGTGCCTTGTGAAAAGTTACACTTATTAGTACTATTTGAAATAATTTTGTTGTAATTATTAGGATTTTTATATTAGTTTATGTGAATTAACCAATTTATTCACATTTTGTTTTTTAATAAGGTTTATAAATATTATTGCGTCACGTGATCGGGACATTTCAATGCATAGGAGATACCGGCACCCCATAACAGGGCCTGTATCTCGGGGAATATGGGGTCCCCGGACTTGAAACTAATGCGGTTCAGCTCCGTAGAACCTCTACTACATTACTGTAATGTTTAAAATGAAATAAAAAACCCTGATCGCCTGTGAGAGGCGCACAGTTAGAGTGACTGATTCAGCCTCTTACTGCTCGCCTATTACAGAGAGGCAGACCCCGGTAGGACTCACACAGCAGGGACCCCTGCTGTGTTAATCCGATGAGCCATTATGTCTGCAGCGGCAAAACTTTGGGATATATCGCAGCCTACACACGGCACAACGCAAAATGTACCCAGGTAATGTTCGGATAACGGCCGCTGCATCTGTAACACTTGCCAGCTGGGGATCTTCAGAGGTGACCATAGCTACTCTCTGAAAGGGTTCCCCAATTACCGGTAGTGGGTTCAGGGGCGCCTTCACATGGTCGCCCGCCTTACCTACTCGCTGACAGGCCCCCTACAGTATTCGAGACAGCTGACATCACATATGCACTATTTTCTATCCCTTTGTTTAACTGATAGAGTAATGTGCTGCAGGTTGCAAGTCTTAGTTTTGCATTCCTGCCACGCCCACCCACTTCTCCTTCTTCAGTTCCTCCTTTCTCTTTTCTGCACATGTACTTCGGCATGTGCTACGTGATCAAGAGATCTTGAGAAAATAAGCCTAGGTAAAAAAAAAAATCTAAAAAGATTGAAAGGAGAGGGGCGGAAAAGGAGAAGAGGAGAATCGGAGGGATGGAAGGTGCTGTCAGATCAAATTGGTCCATGTGCAGCATTAGCTTATTTTTACATTTTGTTCCTGGGCAGCCACTGCATACTCCTGCAACAAACAGGCAGAGAACTAGCTTTGCTGTATTATTGTGAAAGCCATGTTCTAGAATGGCATGAAACATAGAGGTCTAGGTCCATGTTCACTAAGCGTTGCATTTGAATGGGCCATAAGGTTTCTTCCCGCTCAGTAAGTTGTGTTATAGCATACCACTGCTTAGTAAAAACTGGCTCTAATAATCCATTTTAGTGAATAAACCTATTAGTTACTTACATTTGATGCAAACACTAAACGATATAAGAGGAAATAATTGATAGGCTTCATAACCCACTTCAAGTTGTATTCTACAAGGCCATCGCTTTTTTTATTTGGACATAAAGATATATTTCCAGTTACAATGCGCAGCCGGTCATGGTTCAGATTTGATCGTTAAGTGCCAGCAATCTTTCGACTCTTTAATACACATTTTCCTCAATGTTCCTTCTCTTTATTCTAAACTTTTCTATTTAGAAGGATATGGAACACCAAAATTGCATCTGAATGAGAAGGTAATTACACTTGAAATCGAAAATCAGCAGTTAGAGGATGAGCTCTTCAAACTTCAACTTCAAAGACAAAAGAACAAAAGACTTCCAAAGACATCATATGCAGGTAAACGTTGCAACGTACTGTACAGCATTATTAGTTTCCAATAACATTAAGAAAATAAATGTACTATTTAAAATATGAATTTAGGGTTCTTCCATGATTTCCCTCAAACATTATAATTGATTGAGTTTTTCCCACTAATAAATCATTAAATCGTCTCACAAGAGGTGGGTTTTTAGTATCGTATGATTATCTATGAAATTGAAAAAAGACAGAGTTATAAATTCCAAACTTAGTACGAACATTTTATGATGTTAATTTAATATAACTTTTATAGTCATTTTTATTATTTTATTTCTAAAATGTTTTATTAGGAAGTAGTAATACATTTAGAGTTACCTCTCATTTTCAAGTATGTCCTGGGCACAGAGTTATGATAACAATAAATGGTTACATTAAATGAAAGGGCTGATATATTATATTTGAAGACATTGCATGGACAGTTAAAGATAATATGTTATAGGCGTATGTAACAGTTACAGACCAGATTAAAATGTGAGACAGCTTTAGTTTTGAAAGGATTTTGGTGGCGGCTTTGAGAGTCTCCGGTAGATTACAGTATATCAGTAGTGAGTTGCACGGTAAGAGAAGGAGGAGCGGACGGATTCTTTGTTGAACCTTGGGACTATGAACAGTCTTTTGGAGTCAGCTCTTAGATGATAAATGCTGCATGTGGTAGGGGTGAGGAGATTGCCCAGATAGATGGGTAACTTGCCCAGAAAGTATTTGAAGGCAAGACAGGAAATACAGTATTAACTTTTCACTAAGACTCATGTGATAGCCTATCTAGTTCTTTGAGCATTTTGCAGTGATATGTGTGGTAGTTACATTAGAGCAGGGGTGAGCAATTTTTCTCCCTGCGCCCCCTGCCGGCTATCCCCCCCTGCTCGCGCCCCCCTCCTTACCTTGGCTCTGGCGTGATGCTGCATTGCCAGAAGCCGTCTGATCCAAGGTAAGGGACCTTTTGCGCACCCCTGCCTTAGAGGATAAATTGAGTTGTAGAAGGTGTCTAGTTTGCTAAGGTGAGTTTGGGGTACTGTACCATATACTATGTCCCCATAGTCTAAAATTGACATTAGCATCTGCTGCTGTGTAATGCGCTTTCTGACTATCTGGCATATGGAGGATTTGTTCCTGTAAAGTACACCTAGTTTGCCATAGGTTTTGGATGTCATGGTATCAATGTGCAACCCAAATGTTAAATGAAGACAAACTATATGCCCAGATATTTAAAACTAGTAACAAAGGCTACGATGGTATTAGAGTTGGTTCTGATCTGTACAGTAGGACCGTTATTGGTAGCTTTAGAAATTTAGCATGGTCCCAAATAACATTGTTACAGTCTTGTTAATGTTTAAAAACAGTTTGTTTTGGGAAATCCTGTTTTCAAGTCTTGAAAATCAGATTGAAGTATGTGTTCAAGGTCAGAAAGGCTAGGGCTGTGTGCATATAAGATGGTTTCATCCGCATACATGTGCAATGAAGCTACCTCTAACAAGCTGTAGGTAGATCATTAATCAAGACTGAAAGAGTAGGGGCCCCAGAACAGAGCCTTGTGGGGCACTATAGGTGATATCTAAGGGGCTGCAGTTAGAGCCCGAGATAGACACATGTTGAGATTTGCCCGATAGGAAATAGGGAAACCAGTTTAAAGCATGCTTCCCTATTCCACAGCACTGACGCTTGGTTAGCAAGATAACATGATCAACAGTATCAGAAGCCGTTGCAAAATCTAGGAATATTGCACCAGTAATCTGTCCCAATTCCATTCCACACTAGATATCATTGCAAACTTTTAAGAGGGTACTTACCATGGAGTGTTTTGGGTGAAAGCCAGATGGGGGTTCTTTGCAAGAATATATTTGGATTGTACTTCACATTTTTTTATAATTTATTATTTGTTTTACATTTCACCATTTAATAGGCGTACTACTGCTACTAATAATAATAACATGTTCTTGTATAGCGCTGCTATTTTTACGTAGCGCTTTACAGAGACATTTTGCACGCACAGTCCCTGCCCCGTGGAGCTCACAATCTCACCATCCCCAACCCCCTCTGAGGTCACTCTCTATTGCATTGAGGTTACTCTCTCTTCTTCGTGTCACACTCCTTCTGCATATGCAAAATGTTTCTGTAAAACGCTACGTAAAACTAGCAGCGCTCTACAAGAACATGCTATTATTATCAAATATCAAATATCTACATACATTGGTACAGTAGGTAAGCAGGGCCCTACTCCAAGGGGCTTACAAACTATAAGGAGGGGAGAATGGAAGCATAAGGTACAGGGTAGAAGAAGATTAATGTGTTTCTGAGAGCTGCTTGTTATTTGGAAGTGTTGGAACTGGGAAAGACGTGACTCTGGTGTTATTTTTAAGACAGTCTAAGGGGCTGTGAAGAAAGCTGAACTAGACACCTACAGCACAGAGTTGCTGGGGGCCAGGAGATGATGATTGTCATGGCTTTGAAGCTGTGTCGGTCATTTCTTGATGAGGTTACCCTGTCCACGCTGACTCAGTGGAGAGGAGCCGTGAGGGTGAAATATAATAGGGAGATTGTTTTAGGGGTCGTCTTTTCTATTATTTCTAAGAACATCTGAGGTGATATCGGTATAGATAGATGTAGATATTTACATGTATAAAATATCTCTTACAATACAGTCGAGTGATCTTTATACACTGGTCAAACACTTTCCTTTTGAGGCACAGTAGAAGGTTCCTTTGCAATATTCATTACTTGGAGAAATTACTTTCACAACTTGTTGGATGTTTCCATTGTATTGTATCCACTATAAAATTCCACTTGTTCTCCAGGCTGGTCAAAGCCCAGGGTCATTTGTAGCTGATTAGTCAGTATGTTTATTAGAATGTTGTGATTGGAAATAGTCTGTACAGTAGTTCTTGAGGTCTTCTTTGATCTTTCTTGTGGATGAGTAAAACCATGGCATTTCTTCTTTGTTTCTGGAATTTTCTTATTCTTCGAGTAACATGTAAAAAGTTTTGTGAAGATTTTCTCTATTCTTCCCCAGCTTCTTTCACGATTTCAGTTGTAATTCTGTCTTCTCCAGGAGATTTCGCATTGTTTGTAGATTTTAGTGCCTTTGTCTGCCACTTTTTCTGGAAGGACGCATGGCATCATTAGTTGTTTCCTCTCTCTTCTTCTGCTGGAATATGTTATGTGTCACCTGTGTTTCCGTACATTTTCATGTACTTTAGCAGTTCTCAACTCCCCTTTTAATAAATGCGCAGCCTTTTATTGTTGAGCCACCATCTTGTTTGAATGTTTTGCTTCTTCCCAATCATAAGTTGCTTCTTCATCCTTTTTAGCTTTTCTTATCTTCGATAGTCATCTTCACCATATTACAGTTACATTTTCTTACATCTTCAGTTCTACAATTGTGGATCATCTAGTACAGCTCTGCATATTCAATTCAGTATTAAATTGTTTCATTTTTAACAATTCAATTTTTTTCTCCCCTTTTAACTATAATTTTCTTCATACGTTTTTCAGAATTGTTGATCTTGAGATTACTATTTCCTTTGTCAGAAGTCTTCTACTTCATTGTCTGTGCGACTCTATGTTGGGACACAAACTTGGATTACTTGAAGCCTTCAACTCTTTGTCAATTGAATGACAATTCCTTCTGCTTTTTCCGATGAGCTATCAGAATCCAGTATTTCTCCATCAGTTGTTAATGATGAAGCCTACTCCACAGATTTTCTGTACCTCTGTAATATACAGTAATAGGAATTTTCTTTTGAGCTCAATGCGGTCTTCATCTTTTCTTCTTACTTCACTAAGGCCAACAATATTGAATTTAATCTTTTCAAGTTCATTTTCCAGCTCTTGCAGTGCTGCGTCACTTGAAAGAGTTCAGCAGTTGTAGGTAGCCAGATTGAGGTTTGAATAATAGCTTTTGTTTAAGCTCTGGGGATTCTTAGCATCCTCTGCCTTCTTCCTGAACGCTTTCAAGCCCAGGGACAATCCTGCTTCCGGAGAATGCGGCCCATTGCTTTTTGGTGTATTGCATATTTGGAGGTTGAGGCCTTACTTCTCATCCTGGCCTCATTGAATTCTGGCAAGAACCTTCCTCACTTGCCATCAATATTGTTCAAGATTTCATAGTATCGCTGAACCTACCTGCACAAGTGCCACTATACCTCTTCTTGAACACCTTTCAACCACTTGAGGCAGTGAGATAAGGATTAGATTGAGGAGGGATATATATATATATATATATATATATATATATATATATATATATATATATATATATATATATATATATATATATATATATATACCATAATACTGAGTTAAGTTATGGTGAGTAAAAAAAGTGACAAAAACCCTCCACAGGAAAGCAAATATGCAAATACAACTGTATGCTCATCTGCATGTCTTAGGCAGGTCTGCAACCCCGCCTTTCCCCATTATCACCCAGCATACAGCACTTCCACTGCAGCAAGGGATTCTGGGAAATGACATGCAAATGAGCACACAGTGTCACTTTTTGCCTCAAAAATCATTTTTAACATGGTTCCCTATAGGCTTAAGCTTGCTGCATGGTCACAGCTTTGAGCACAGCCAGGGTTAAGGTGCATACCCAGAAAACCACCCACAGACACATTGCCTCTGTCTTCATGCTGCATATCTGGGGAAAATATACCCGATCATAGAGCAATCTACTCTATTCTCTGAATTTGAACATGTTCATATCGGACCAAACATTTTGGACATTTATATATATAAATATATATACATACATATACATACATACATACATACATACATACATACATACATGCATACATGCATACATACATACATACATACACAGACACACACACACAGTGGCGAGAAAACATTTCTGAACCCTAATGATAATTACGAAAATTCCATAATTTTTCAATGATAACCTACAGGAAACAAAATCAGTATTTTCTTAAATATCCAACAGGTTTATATTAACCAATTCCATGTCTTTTGAAATAAAATGATGTATGAATTAGACAAACAATGAGTAATTTAAAGTCAGAGCATGTGAAAAAGTAAGTAAAATGCTGGATTTATCAGCTAAACTGAAGGGGATAATTAGAATCAGGTGTTTAAATAATTAGGTAGATCTTCTAGGGTGAGTTTTGGAGACCCCACTCTATATAAAGATGAGAAACTTTGTGGGTTTGGTCTTCACAATACAGGTTGTGGAAACACGTCATGCCACGATCAAAAGGAATCTCTGAAAAGCAATTATTAACGCTCATCAGACTAGAAAGGGTTGCAAAACCATTTCTAAGGAAGTTTCTGTGCACATAGAAAAGGGAGACAGCAAAGAGGCATGTTTAGAATGGTCTCAGACCTTTGGCCATGACCAAAGTGCCGCCAGCTGTCTGCCACAGTGGCCACCGCTCTGACGGTGCACTTGGCCGCCCGCCATTCCGTTGCCCTTCTTTCACGGGGGTGCGGTGGAGTAGTGGGATGCGATGTGCACCATCATCAGAGCGGTGGTCACGAGACTAGGAATGGCGGGCAGCCGAAGTTCATTTTGTGAGTGGATTATTGTACAGCAGTGACATGCCCGTTGGTGAGTTGTAGGAGCAGTGGACCACCAGCAGCGCTTTGGTCGGAGCCAAAGGTGCCATTCCATGTTTATAAGGTGGAATCAAAAATGTGAGATCTTTTAAAGCATATTGGGTGGTTATGTTTTAGTTAGCAATGATTTTTTTTAAAAAGCACTCTTTTTAGTCATGCTGTAACACAGTATGTCAATTTTGAAATGGGAACATTAATGTGGCTGAGAGCTAATAAAGGTTGTATATGATATGAAGTTTCATAGGGAATTATCTTTCAACTAGTGTACTGTAAGTTTAAACCTAAAATGACTCCAAATGTTTCAAATTCATAGATTGTGCAATAATTGAAGTATTAGTTGTCACAGGAGTAAGTATATAAACAAGGGTGCAGTATGTTTATAGTTACCACTGATAATGTACTGCAAAACAATTCTCAAATCTTCCAATAGTAATTAAAGAGAATAAGAACTTTCTAATCTATACAGATATGGTGGACTCTAAAAAGTACACTTTGATGAACCTATAATAAAATGAACCTACAGTATGTACAGATGGATGGTCTCCGATTTAATAAATAACTTACTTTGAATGGAAATACATATATACACATATATTTTGAATAGACACATTTTTTATGGTCCAATTTAAGACTGTGTTTCCATTATATATGTCCTTTTTTTAACATAGATAAACACATTTTAGCTTCACCAATATAGATGCTCTATATTTGTATGGATTAATTCTATACAGTAATACATTAATGACAAGTCAGGATAATGTAGATAAAAAGTGATGACCCCTTTCTTACATATGTGGATCTATCTATCAAAAGTTACTGAAAACTTAGGAATATTGGAGCACAAAAAAACTGGCTCAGATTTATCAGAGAGAAGAATTTCATTGAAAACTATGGTATTTTTATTTTGATGCTCTCGTTTTATAGTTCCTATAGATTTAGACATTGATTGTGTTTTAAAAATAATTGTTCCTTTATTTTCTAATAGCAGTTTAAAATATACAAATGAATTAACAAATACAGTAAAGAGACAGGTGCCAGTAACCCGTCATAAAGTAAATGATTAAACACATTTCTAAAATTAGTTACCGCAAAAAGAGTCTCTATGAAAAGTCCACATCGAGAAAAGTGAGAAATGACTATAGTTCCGTTTATACCTTAGCTCCAGTTATTCATCAGGAATTATGTGGAAAGATGATCTCCACTTGCATGGTTCCAACCTAGTTATAAACAAACAGGCCTTGGGGGTTCCACTGGTTCCATTGCAAAGGTTCTGAACATCCTATTCACATGGCATTCCTCCTGAGGGTATATTAAACTGCAAGCTGGAAATCCGCTCATAAGGCATAAGGTGCACTGTGCCATAAATCTTCCAATCTGTCATACTGTATACAGGCGGTCCTCGTTTTATGACGCTTCGTTTTACGACGAATGGCTTATCCGACGCTATGCAATGCATCCCTATGGGCGGTTTTACGACCCCTGAACGACTTATCTGATGCTCTTACGATGCTTTGCAAAAGTTGCAACAAGTGGCCAATCAGATGGCTGCAGGTCAGGGAAATCATTCAGAACAGTCAGTGTAAAGTTTTAGTGGTGTATTTTAGGCCCTTAACCATGTCTGATAAAAGCAAAAAGCATAGTGATGTTGCTCAAAAACGTAATAGAAAATCTGTTACTTAAGAGACAAAACTAAACACCATAAAGTGCTCTGAGAAAGGAGAGATGAATACAGAAATTGGACGTGCCTTGGATATACCTCGCGCAACTGTTGTGACAATTATAAAAGATAAGGAAAGAATCTTGAAACAGATTAATGGCTCAGCTCCCATGCAAGATACAACAGTAAGGCAACGTGTAGGGCATAATGCTGAGGTAGAAAAACTCCTCATCATATGGCTGGAAGATCAAGCCCAGCGTCATGTGCCCCATTAGTTTAGCCTTAATTCAGACGAAGGCTTTCAGTCTTTATGAAGGCATTAAGCACTAGCATGGAAAAGGATCCACTAATGAAACGTTCACTGCAAGTAGGGTCTGGTTTATGCGGTTTAAAGAGAGGGCAAACCTGCATAACATTAAAGTGACCGGTGAAGCTGCTAGTGCTGATGAGGAGGGAGCTAAAACCTTCCCTGTTACATTAGCCAAAATTATAGAGGATGGTGGCTATTGCGCTCGTCAAGTATTCAATGCAGATGAGACTGGGCTCTACTAGAAGAAAATGCCCAGTAGAAGCTACATTGCAAAGAGGAAAGATCTATGCCCGATTTTAAAGTTGAAAAGGACCGGCTGACTCTTCTGCTTGGATCAAATGCTGCAGGTGATTTCAAGCTAACACCTTTGCTTGTTTACCATGCAGAAAACCCTAGGGCAGGCCTGCACAACTTGTACAGTGAGAAGGGCCGAACTGCTCCAAGGAAAAAAAGCTTTGGGCCGCACGGGTAAAATCATCATCATCATCATCATCATCATCTCTCCTCCAGCACGTCGCATCATCATCCACATATATATCTCCCCCAGCACCCTTCATCATCATCCTCATATCTCCCCCAAAAACCCATCATCAACCTTTGCGAGACTCCCCAGCGATCTCTCATACCCCCATCTCTCCCCCTCACCCATACACAATCTCCCCCCTGCACCTCACATCACTCCCCCCTGCAACTCACATCACTCTCCCCTCCCTGCACCTCACATCACTCTCCCCCCTGCACCTCACATCACTCTCCCCCCTCTGCACCTCACATCTCTGTCCCCCCCTGCACCTCACATCACTCTCCCCACCCTGCACCTCACATCACTGTACCCCCCTGCACCTCACATCACTCTCCCCCCCTGTACCTCACATCACTCTCCCCCCCTGCACCTCACATCACTCTCCCCCCCCTGCAACTCACATCACTCTCCCTCCCCTGCACCTCACATCACTCTCCCCCCTGCACCGGGTGCCGTATGTTGTGCAGTCCTGCCCTAGGGCATTCAAGGGTTTTGCAAAGAGCACACTTCCAGTGATTTGGAAGTCCAACCATAAGGCTTGGGTAACAGGGAGCCTTTTTGAGGACTGGTTCCAGCATCATTTTATTCCAGCTGTGCAATTATATTGCACAAGGTATTTTCTATCGCTTGCGTGATTTATCAGTAGAATAGTTGCGTAAATGTTTAATGTTCATTCGTGATTTCAGGCCTGTTTGAACTGCTTCTAAAGGTGATCTTCTTTTTCACTCCCACCCTACACAACGGATCGCTCGACTAACCGATGCAATTTTGCTTGCTCCAAAGTAGGTTTTGCGGGTCCAATCTCATGACTTCAACATATGCGGTACATATGTATATCCATTTCACCGGAAGTGCTAAACGAAATAAATCAGCAAGAAAAAGAAAACAATTCTATACAATAAATAAAATACAAAGAAAGCATAATACATAGTCTCTTCATTGAGGCCCATGGGAGCTAAAATATAAAATGTAAAAATCCATTGAGTTTGGAGATGTGTGCTATCCAAATTGCACTTACAAATCCCCAAATTAATCATTTCAATTCCTGCTATTTTCAAGGCTGCACATGAACTGTTATGAACAGCCCTGAACTGCCACACAACTGCACTTTTTTCTGACTGATTGTATATGTTATTTGCATGTTTCAGCATCCCTTTTCTCAATTCATATATTCTTTTGCCAACATACACTCTAAGACATGTGCAACTTAAGATATATACCACACAAATTCTACAATTCATAAAAGATTGTATAGGATAATGTTTGGTCTCCTCATTAGTAAATTCCTTGATCTCATTTGTGTATTTACATGCTACACATCTTCCACACTTGTACATTCCCTTTAAATTAGTAATTAACCCATTTCCTTTACATTTCAACCCTTTGAAATTACTATTTACCAAAAGGTCCCTTTATAGATAAAGCTCTTCTCCCAGTCATAAGAGGGTAATCTCCTAAAACATCATCATTGTGTCCCAATATGTGGTCAATATAGCTTTAAGTTGTGACCAATATGTGTGCTGTATAAATGTCATCTTTTTTACTAAAAACTTTCCTTTGTTCCCACCAATTTAAGTAAAGATTTGCATAGGTGGGAGCACATGTGGCTTCCTTGTACCTGAAGATAACATTTGTTACCAAATGCAAAATAAATATGAGCAGAACAAAATGCTATATTGATATTCTCTTGTGATAAGGGGAAAAAATCCGCCGCCACCCTTTTCCTCTGAGTGTCTCTGGCACCAAAATCTGTGTCTGAAAACTTCAATGCCCAACACTGCTTACATTGTCCATGCTATACAGGAACAAAAAATATTATTATTATTACTTGTAATGTCTGAAATGTTTGTGCATAACAATCACTATGAAGAATTCTCCTATTAGTCTATTAAAATGGTACAGTATTATAACATGCTATGCTATTTGCTAAATAGTCCATTTAAAATGTTGGGGTTTTTTTTTTTTTTTTTAGCTTTTATGTGTTTATCTTTCAGAAAGGGAAAAAGATCTAGAGCTGCCAGTATTCATCAAAGAGCACACAAAGCAAAAAATAAAGACCCTCAATGCGGAACTGGACATTTTAAAGCAAGAGTTAGACATCCAGAAGCTAAAACGGCGCATGAAAACCTCTGGAACTGTCAGAGCCGTTCCTCAGCAAGCCATGCCTACATTCCCGCCTGTGGTAACCACAGGCTATACTGTACATGTTTTTGTTCATTTTATGTCAATCATTTTTTTAACGTAACAATTGTAAATAAATATTGCTCAACATACGGAATATGGCAAATTAAATGGTGATTCCAATGTTACAGGAAGAAAACAGGCTTGAGACCCCAAATCTTGCAAAGCGCCTACTGAACTGTAATCATGGGCTGGAACCTGCTCCATATGATCCTATGTAAGTGCTCCTACATAAACTGTTGATGCTGTTTCATAATTCACTTTCCATATAGTGTAAAGCTGCAATCCCCCATTTTTGGATTATTTTTTACAGAATCTGGGGAGCCTGTGGGACCTAAACCACACATGCCCCAGCTCTGTGGATGCTCCTGTTCCCGAGATAGTTACCTTTTTATGTGCCGGTAAAATGAAAGTAAAAGTAAAGATCATCACTGGGGGTTGTGCATTACGGCTTCCTATTTGCCCGTGGGAGTAAGGCTTAAACTCGCCAACAGGGACCAGTACATAAAGTTAATGTTTCAAGAACCGATTCTGTAACAAAACTAGAAGAAATATTTTGGTTCTGGGGGATTGTTGCTTTTAATTACAACTGTTTAAATTGATGTCGCTTTCTTTTGATTTTCAGTGCTGGTTTTGTGGTGTTTTATGACTTTCTTGTTGGGCTTGACCCATCCTACCGAGTTTGCCGCTTAGTTGTGAATCTTTGCAGTGGGGGGCAGGAGATGGGAAGCCCTTCACCCCTCCCTCCTGTATATTGCGATGCTGGAAATGTGTTCTCTTTCAATGACAAGAAGAAGCAGAACATGGCTGTTTTAGCTACAAAGCAGGCTGTGCCCAGGTATGTGCTCTCTAGGAATGTTAATTATGTACACTCAATGACTTCCATTGAATTCATTATTCAGTTACTGTAAGGTGAGATTTAGGGAGCGGGTTATAGCTCTTATAATAATAATTGTTTGTTCTTGGATAGCGCTGCTAGTTTTAATAGCGCTTTACAGAGACATTTTGCAGGCACAGGTCCCTGCCCCATGGAGCTTACAATCTATGTTTTGTTTGTGCCTGAGGCACAGGGAGATAAAGTGACTTGCCCAAGGTCACAAGGAGCCGACACTGGGAATTGAACCAGGTTCGCCTGCGTTAAACAGAGTGCCAGTTAGTGTCTTTACTCACTGAGCCGCTCCTTCTCCCTAATAAATAGAATGTTGATATAAGAAGAAGAATTGAAGAAGCGGAAGAACTCTAAAAACAAGATTTAAATGGGTGTTATTGTGGTGATGAAGTGAAATGAAATGTGATACACTTATGCATTTTTTGTTATGCCTGTAATTTTTTAACATATTCCCGAAATGTTTTAATGAATGCTATAAGCCACCCAAAGATAGACATATTAAAATAAAACATTCTAATCAATTTCATTAAAAAAAAACATAATTTGACTGTAATTATAGTCATCCTACCAAGTCTGCAAATATGCAATGACAAACAATGAAAGGTATTTTATTGGTTGAGATTTCACTCCTAAATATTTGTGTATGCCAAATTGTTGATGCAATAAATAGACTTTCATGAAACAGATCAAATTCTTATGTGAGATAATTTTTTTCCCCCATTTAAACAACAACAAACATTGGAAATATGTCAACTACATTGTTGTCATGCTTAGAACATTGAATGGGAAAGAAGAAACATTGGGAAATGATTATAACTTCTTAATGTTCCTATACAAAGAATTCCAATATCTTCCAATAGATTAGGCAATGACTTAATGCAGCCATATAAATATGTTTGATCAATATCTTCCATTAAATTGATCTCAAACATATTTCAAAACCTCAGCAGAGGTGGACATTATTTATGAAATTATAAAGTTACCATTATTATTGTTCCTTTAAAACTACAGTACATTATTATGAATTTACTACTTTAAATAATAATATATTTTAAACAGTATTTATCTGAGCACACACCTTAACAAAATAAAGAAGGGTTAGTTATATTATATTTAGTAATATTATATATTTGCTCTTGAAAATAGTATACTGGTACAACTTTAGTATTCATTTTACTAGTTGATATATTTATTATTTTTCAATTTATTTTAGGGTGCGACCATCTCCAAATATATCCTTAATAATAGAGCTGCAAGCATCGGGAGGATATGATCCTTACGGACAGGAAGTGAGTCGCTTAATCCCTCGAGGCTGGGTAAAACTTGACATTTTTGACTACCAAAACAGAGTCATTAGTGGACAGTGGAAGGTTCCAATCCGGATTCTTCCAGTCAAACCCTCATTGACTACAGGAGCATTGAATGGAGTACCTCAGGTACCGTTTTGTTTACAATTCTGCATTTAACTGAGGCAAGATCTATAATCTAGAACTCTCTCGCTCGCTCTAATCAAAATTACTTCCTAAAGAGAAGTGTAACTAAACAGTAAATCCCTTTTCTGTTTTTTAATAGAAGATGAAGTAGTGATAACTTTCTTTTATAGTACTAGCATTTAGGGAAAACAGATTTACAATGGCTGCACTCAGTGTGTACAGGGCACGTGTTACCAGATATGATGTTGGTGCTGTGGAAATTGCATTGGTTTGTTAGAATAAAACGAAAAAAGTAAATTCATCACTTGTTTTGGTGTAACCCTGCTGAATTTCATTTTAAACTAGGACAGGTTTGAAGAAGGATTTTCAGGGCTTTACAACTGAGATGTTCTGCACATTTGCCTTTCACAGACCATTTCAGGGTTAACAATTGTGTGGAGGAGCACAATAGTGTACATTCTTATCTCTGTTTATCAATATACACATAAATAAATACCACAATCCATAGACCAGAAAAGCTGCATGTAACACCTCCAAATAAGACAAAGAAGCACTGACTGAAACAGGCAATATAAATAAAAAAAGGAAATCAAACTGGATTTAAAAAAAAAAAAATGATTTTTTGATCAGATATATCTAATAGTATGCCAAAGGTGCCAGCAGCGAGAACCACAAACATTGAGATAGCTGGGGAAACAATCCGCGTGCCAGGTGCTACTCTGGAGGTGATGTTATCGTCTGACTGAGCAGCTTCCTCTGCACTACACGGATACAGTGAGCATGATATGTGGTGGAGTTAATGCTGTCAGTTTACTAACACTGTCTGGATGCAGAACTTCACTAAAGCCATTGTTCTGCTTTTATGCTATTTGAACGTGCAAGTGAACGAATACATCATAAGTGTCTTATATATGTTCTGTGATGTATAAAACTACGTTCACCTTGTGCTCCTCTACTACTGCACTTTATCACTATTTAAAGATCTAGATGTTCTTTTTTAACTATTTACCATTTGTGCATTTTGTGTGTGTGTGTGTGTGTGTGTGTGTGTGTCTTCTTTGTTGCAGTACTTTGCAATGTTTTAGCACCCCAGCACTAAATAGAGTAACATTTAATATCTATTGACACACGCATACTCATGGACAAAAACAAAATAATTGCTTATCTGGGACTGAATAACCGTATACTGCACTTCTTAAGGTTTATGCATGAGGACTTTTATCATCTCCTATAAATGTATATAACTAATAAATGACATTACTAATAAATTTTTGGGCAATTCATTGAGTATGCCTTTATATGGCTTTATATCGCTTTATATAGCTGTATCTGGGTTGCCTTTTCCAGTTATCTCAATCTCACAAATCAACCGTCAGTACTGATGTACGAATAGTAATAGATAGAGACATGGGCTGCAGATCAGAACTGCATGAAATACATTTGAAGTGGCTCTAGGTACCACTACCAAACTCAGTAAGAACCACATTTTGGGCACCCCTGACATGAGTGATTTTCCTCATACTGATTTACTATTTTTTTTTTTTAAGTTCTAGATCAGAATTAGGAAGTGAGTAGGCTACTCTCATGACTAGAAGTATGTTCTGGCTCTAGGAGGGTCTTTTCCTGAGTCATAATTGTTTCCAAGTCTTTAACAATTATTCACATTTGAGCCTTATTACAGATGTCATATGATTTTATGTTTATATTTAGAGTTAGAATTGTTGGTACGTTTATGGTACATCCTTTAAAATTGGTAGATTGTTCAATCATTTTGAAGAAGATTTAACAAGCTTTGGCCAAATTTGTTTTGCGACCCCTAAGTACAGTTTGGTATATTTTTTAATGAATGCAATGTATGCTTATCGTTATAGTTATTTTTTCTTAAACAAATCAATTCAGTCGTTTTATCTATACAGTGGTATGTGTTGTTAATTAAAATATAACATGTGGGGCAGGCAGATATTGATATGAACTCCAAAAGTTTTTCAAATTGCGCTCCACACAGGTGTATAGTCAGAAATGGATTTTCCTGCTTCATGTTTTATGCTGGGATTCACTAAACACTCATGTAATGCCATGTTTAGTTCCATTTACTTCAATACCCAACTTTGGTACTTAGTGTGTTTGCCAAATATGGGAGTTTGTTTTTCCAAATTAAATACATTTAATGCAGATTTATTAGGCAGATCTCACAATGATTTTACAGAGCACCAACACGATAAAATAATAATAATAATTATTTGTTCTTGTATAGCGCTGCTAGTTTTATGTAGCGCTTTATAGAGACATTTTGCAGGCACAGGTCCCTGCCCCATTGAGTTTACAATCTATGTTTTTGGTGCCTGAGGCACAGGGAGATAAAGTGACTTGCCCAAGGTCACAAGGAGCCGACCCCGGGAATTGAACCAGGCTCCCCTGCTTCAAACTCAGTGCCAGTCACAAAAAATTAAACATATGGTTATGAAACAGCTATTCTTCTTTATTTACATATAATTTGGCAGATTATTCATTGCTATCATGATACAGTTATGGAAAAATGTGTCCACTCCCAATTAAGCGAGTTCTACACCAAGACAAATTTCCCTAGCCAATTCCAGTCTGGGTTTCGTCCCAAACACTCCACCGTAACTACCCTGCTAAAAGTTTGCAATGAAATCCAGTGTGGAATGGAACGGGGACAACTCACTGGTGCAGTATTCCTAGATTTTGCAAAGGCTTTTGACACAGTTGATCATGCTATCCTGCTTAACAAACTCCAGAGCTCTGGAATAGGGAAACATGCTTTAAACTGGTTTCAGTCCTACCTATCAGGAAGATCCCAACATGTGTCCATCTCAGGCTCTAACTCCAACCCCCTGGATATCACCTGTGGTGTCCCGCAAGGCTCTGTTCTGGGGCCCCTACTCTTCTCAGTGTTCATTAATGATCTTCCCACAGCTTGTAAGGAAGCCTCAATACACATGTATGCAGATGACACAATCCTGTATGCACACAGCCATAGCCTCTCTGACCTTCAACACATACTTCAGTCTGACTTTTTGAGACTCGAAAACTGGATTTCCCAAAACAAACTGTTTTTAAACACTGACAAGACTGTAACAATGGTATTTGGGACCAAGACTAAATTTGTAAAGCTTCCAGTGACTGAGCTCCTGATTAGAACCAACGCTAAAACCACCCTAACACCTGTCACTAGTTTTAAATACCTGGGCTTATGGTTTGACTCCCACTTAACATTCGGGATGCACATTGATACCCTGACAACCAAGACCTATGCCAAACTAGGGGTACTTTACAGGAACAAATCCTCCCTAAGTCTCCTGGTCAGAAAGCGTATTGCACAGCAGATGCTAATGCCAATTATTGACTATGGAGACATAGTATATGGCTCGGCTCCTCAAACCCACCTTAGCAAACTTGACACCCTCTACAATTCAATTTGTCGTTTTGTTCTCCAATGCAACTACAACACACATCACTGCGAAATGCTCAAAGAACTAGATTGGTCATCACTAGAGTCTAGGCGCAAAGTTCACCTTTCCTGTCTCACCCTCAAATACTTTCTGGGCAAGCTACCCAGCTACCTGAACAAGCTCCTCACCCCTACCACATGCAGTACCTATCACCTGAGATCAGACTCCAAAAGACTATTCATGGTCCCAAGACTCAACAAAGTATCCGGACGTTCCTCCTTCTCCTTCCGTGCACCCCAAAACTGGAACAACCTACCATAGACTCTCATATCCACCACCAGCTTAAGTTCTTTCAAATCTAAGGCTGTCTCACACTTTAATCTGGTCTGTAACTGTTTCATACGCTCATAATATATATTTTCTTTAACTGTGCATGCAATGTCTTGTATATAAATGTATACCTTGTTCATTTATGTAACTGTATTTGTAACCATGTATTATTTGTTTTACTCTGTGCCCAGGACATACTTGAAAACGAGAGGTAACTCTCAATGTATTACTTCCTGGTAAAATATTTTATAAATAAATAAATAATACAGTATTGGGAATATTTGTTTTCTTCTACATGTACATATGTGCATCCCTCTATTTGTTTTCCGTTGATTAAAATGTGTAAACTGATTTTAAAATGAGCTCTGTTAGAGATTATCCAGATTGGTTTCTTTTACTACACCAAATAATGAATGTACCATTAATTTATTTCTGTTTTTTTAGTTGGAATATGCAGAATTGTATGTCCGCCTTGTAAACGCAAGAGATGCAGATACACACAGCCTTTTTCCCATTGACCCCAACAATTCTGTGTTCTACAAATACCCTCCTTTGGTATGTTTACAGAGTATCACAGTTTGAACATTACACACAACTGATTTACACACAGTTCTTGGGTAACAGTTCACAAAATGAACTTGCAGAAAGTTAGAGAATGAGAGAGGTTTTTAATTTATCCTTACTGGAATCAACTATGCAAGGGAATATGTTGATGTATTTGCTCGAGCTTTTCTCTTGTCATCCCTTGAATCAGTATATACAGGCATGTAAAAGTTGTTTACAATACAGTAAATTGTATGAATGGGAGCAAATATTCAGCATGCTCTATTGTATTAACCAAAACTGCACATCCTCCAATCCTTAGCACAGGGAGAGACCAAGGATGGCAGGCTGTATGGGGGTTGTTAAATGCATTGTTGTAGTGTAAATGTTTGTTAGCCAGCAATCAATAAAAGGTGAAGTTTACAGGGGCAATCATTCCTAAGACCAACATGTACTAATAACAGTTGCATATTTAAGGGGTTACATTTGGATGATTGATGTTTATTTACCAAAACCTGACACCTAGATGTTGGGGGGGAGGAGGGGGATTAAATTACCCCCAGCTACTCATTTATGTGATGTCACAGTGTTTCAACAAGAATTTGCACAGTCAAGGCTTCCCTCTCCCACAGATAAAATTAATTTTGTACGTAGCACTCTTAGTTACACTAAATTTACTTTCGCCTCCAAGCATGTATGTTTTAATCACATTATATATATATATATATATATATATATATATATATATATATATATATATATATATATATATTATATATATATATATATATATATATATATATATAGCTAATAGTTATTTTCTTAGGTTCAAGTTAGATTAGTTTTTGTTGTTTCCCCCCCGCCCCTTTCCCCCCCCCCCCCCCCTTCCTCCATAAATGGGAAGCAGGTCCTCTGGAATTTTACATTTCTTTGCATTTAATTCATATTGTGTCAGAAAATATTTTTACGTAAAAATACAAGTCTTCAGAGCTGAACAGCGTTAATTGAAGCCCCGGGACCTCCTGGTTACCGGGGAATGTGCCGCGTTTAGCATCCCCTCCTGGGAAAACAAAATGGCGTTTAAGTCACAGGCCAATAGGAAGCCGCAATTTCATCTGTCGCGGCTTCCTATTGACCCTTGACGCTGGTGATTTAAATATCAGGAAGTAACCGCCAACCCCTTCTTTGGTAAGTATCTTGGGGACCAGGGATTCCCAGGAGCACAAATTACTACCGTTCAGCTCCAGAGATTCTTCTACAAGTAAAAAAAAATGTCTGGCGCAATTTGAGTTAACTTCAAAGAAATGTTAATCTTTCTCCTATTTTGATTCTGTCTTGGCCAAAAAAAAGGGGAACCAAAGAATTTTTAGTATGTCATGTAATATGAATGCAACAGAAGTGAAAACTATTGCTCTACATTTTCTGAGGAATAAGACTTTGCACACATTTTTATTTCCATTTGGGTGTATTGAATTTCCACCAGATTATTGTCAAACTACAGATGTTAGTGCTGGTAAAAAAATATGAGTAATAAAAGCTATTGAACATTTATGAATATACACCTTAGTATTAGAAAAAAGATATATTATATATATTTATTTCTTTTTAGACTTCAGCGTATTTATTTCCAGAAGACGCTCACCATCCATCGTCCTATTACTCCTCATCATACCTTTTCCCAACGATGCAGCCCACATATGGAGATAATGTGGATTCTCCGCCCTCAAGGGATAGAATAATGACACATTGACGTTTGTTAATAAACAATGGCGTGGATACAAAAAAAACAACTGTTCATTTCTGGCTTTGAAATGTATGAATTTGTTTGTGCAATAAAAGTATTACCAAATTGTAGTAGTGTTAATTATTATGATATTAAAAATATTCAGCGCACTTGAAAAAATTAACCTTTACAGTCCCGAGGTCCACTCCTGGATGGAGCACATGATGTGGCTGGTCCTGAAACGGCAGTGGACGGGGCTTGAGAAAGGTCCCAGTGGGGACCGAAACGTTAGTCAATAAATTTCACTTTTTTGCATATAGGAGTGACTGTCCCTTTATTCATATATATATATATATATATATATATATATATATATATATATATATATATATAGTCATGGTATGGAGATTTGCACTCACGTTTTGGTTGGAAGGCAGATGCTTGTCCCATATGCAACATATAGACGTGTGGTAACCAGGGGAATCCTGATGACCAAAGAAGACAGCACACCGCAAAGATGATACAAAAAAGGGCAGCCCTGAGGAAGGTCCCTCTACGAGGACCGAAACGTTGGCGGCCCTGTGTTTCATAATACACTTTTTTGTATCATCTTTGCGGTGTGCTGTCTTCTTTGGTCATCAGGATTCCCCTGGTTACCACAACGTCTATCTATCTATATATATATATATATATATATATATATATATATATATATATATGATACGAACCAATCCAAAGACCAGTAAAGAGACAGCACACCGCACGGGGTTAATCCAAAAATCTATATTCACAACATGAAATACACGTAAGCTTTGGATTGGTTTGGATTGGTTCGTATCATACTTATTTTCTATGGGACTAGCATCTGCTATTATAACCTTTTCTACTGCAGTGTGCTGACTGACCTTCATGTGTATATATATATATATATATATATATATATATATATATATATATATATATATATATACCCCTACAGCAGTAGTTTTACTATATTGTTTCTATATAGAGTAGTCTTAATTTAAAGCAGCATTTCATTCAAAATCCAAAGATTTTTAAAAATAAATCAGCTGTGTAGTATTAGGTACTACTTAGCGCATTTTGTTTCACTCTATTGTTTTTTTATGTATTAAGCTGCCTCGGGTTGCTATACAGCAGCAACCACTGAGAAAGCTACAAAGCTTCCTCTTTTGAAACAGGCGGCCATATTGCATGCCCCGGGAAGCAGGATCTTTGCTGATCGATCACGGGAGAACAGATTGAGAAGAAATGCTGCCTTAAAGGAGCAGTTCCCGCTTTTTACATTTTTAAGCAGGATTAAAGAAGGGCTTTGCCATAGCTGAGCCCCCCATTTATTTGAGTTGTGAGGATATCCTGCTTCCAGAGATATTTACTTCCAAAGGGGGTGCAGTATCTCTCTGCAGTTTTTAAAGCTTGCGCATCACGCGGGCCAATTGGGAGCTGCACCTGGTGATGGAATTTCCTATTTGTCCGGGGGAGCTTTGAAAAGTGAACCCAGAGTGGCTACTAGCACCTACGTCCAGAAACAGGGCTCAGTGGAGATTAAATGAATGGGGTTCAGCCCCGGACACCCCCTGCCTCAATCCTATGTAAAGAAAACGCTTGGATTGCTGCTTTGAGAAGCAGCATAAAGTTTCAGAAACAAATGTACGTTATGTATTCTATGAATACATGCCTGACGCATTTAAAACTTTATGGTAGCTTTAATTTAAAAAAAGTGTACAACAAATAAAAATAGAATAAAAAAAAAAAGAAGAAAGTGTAAAACAGCATACTCTATACAAAATAATATGAAGGGATGCAACAAATAAAAACTTAAAGCAGCAGTCCAAGATGCCATTTTAAATTGTTTTTATTTTTTTCCCCATTTAATATGTGCATTAATACAATCCACCCAATAATAAGTAATTAGCTAAGTTGGCGATCGATCAGCAAAGATTCCGCTCGGGGGTTCAATAAATGACTGCCGAGAAGTATTCTGTTTCAGAAGAGGAAGGGCATGTGACTTTGTAAATGGTTGCTATAGAAAGAAAAGGCTTGTTACATTATAATACATAACAAATGTAATTCAAAGTTATTTAAAAAAATCATTCTACAAGTATTTTCTCATAGTACAAAACTGATTATTATTTTTTTAACACATGTAGAGTATTTCTTGGTCTGCAGCTTTGAACCATCAAATCAGATGATTCCATATCAAACCATATAATTATCAAGCACATATTCTGTACTCCATACCAATCTGGTTTAACACGGTGGGGCCTATTCTAGGAGCTTCAATAATTTAATTGCAACATCGAGCGTGTTGGCATGTTCATAGGTCAAGGTATGAAATTGTGAAAAAAACGGTATTCACTACAGCAAATCGTATTTTCTATACAGTTTGTTAAAAAAAATGACATACCGCACTAGTTTGTATTTGCTTTATAAGTGAAATGACCTAAGGCAGGGGGGCACAAACTTTTTTCCCTGCGCCCCCCTGTCGGCAGTTCCCCTCTCTCAGCGACCCCCCACCCCTCCCTGTCACACGCCGCGTTGCCATGGCGACGCGTCTAAGAAGCCGCCAGAGCCAAGGTAAGTCAGGTTTACAGAGGCCCTGCAGCTCCCCCGGCACTTCATTTAAGTCCCTTGGAAAGCGCGCGGGCCTCTGTAAACCCCTCGCCCCCCGCAGTCAGTCTCGCACCCCCCCTGGAGGTTGTGCCCCCCAGTTTGCGCACCGCTGACCTAAGGTACAATTTCAGTTCACCAGTCTGTAAGATCTACACAGAGATAAGCTGCATCTCCCTGCAAAGCTTTTACAGGCGAACGCGCTGTATTTATTTAAAATTGTAGTACATTTGATTGAAGCAGGGGTCTCCGGGGGTGAACTGCATTCATTTCAGGTCCGGGGACACCATGCTTACCAAGGTACAGGCCCCTATATTGCGAGCCAGTATCTCCTGCAAGTTTAAATGTCTTGCGTCATGTGACTGGGAAATTTAAACTTGCAGGAGATACCGGCACCCCATACTGGAGTCTGTAGTTCAGGAAGCAGGGTGTCCCCGGACCTGAAAGTATTGTAGTTGCCCCAGGATGGGTGGTTAGGCATCATGGGAGGGTTGCGGAAGGGGTTAATCCTTTTGTTTCCCTAACTGTTCAGCAAAATTGTTGCATTGGTGGTTGACACCCTAACACAGTAGGGTACACCTCACTGTGACGTACTGGTAATTGAGGCAGTGACTACCTGACTGTTACTGCCTATTGGTCGTGTTTTACTACTGTTAAACTACAAAAGGTAGTGAGAAAAAAAATCAGTCAACATCTGCAGCATCAAGACGTTCTGTAGACATGCCACTTTATGTATGCAGTGTCATAGTCACACACAGCTTCTGATGTGTTAGCAAAAATACAGAAAGTAATAAAGTGGTGGCTAACTGCCAGGGCACTTGAGGTTGGGTTTGTGGCGGGGGATAATGGGTCCAATTTGGTTGCAGCACTTAAACAAGGCAACATGACACACATTACTTGTTTTGCCCATGTACTCAATTTAATAGTCACTCATTTCCTAACTCAGTGTTGGAATGTGCAGAGCATTTTGGTTGTAGCTAGACAAATATGTGCTCACTTTAGCCAATAATACACAGTCCGCAATGCTCTTTCTGAGCTGCAGGAGAAAAACAACCTGCCTTGTCACCAGCTAAAAATGGGAGTTGCCTACTGTGACGATGGGGAGGATTTGGCCCGGGATTAAAGGGGTTACACCCCAATTGGCCACCCTCTACCCTCACCTGGGAAGCAAGGGGTTAACTGGACTGAGGTCCAGTAATGTGTTTTTACCTCGCTTCAATATCCAAATGCTTATTCCCCTGTGTAACTGTATTGTGTTATCCTAGTGTTTGCACACCTACACTAGGGTTGCTGCGGGAGGGAAAGGGTTCATGTTAAAACAGTGATTCTAGCCCTGTGTTTAAATTACCCTCAAAGATGCCTGCCTACTAAATGCAAATGGTCAGCGACCAAATGGTTAGGAAACAGCCCTGATCAAAGGCTCAGGACTCTATCTGTTTGCAGGAAGCTAGAGTGGGTTGTGAGCATTATAACTCACACTTACAAACGCCTCTGATTCAGGAGGTCTGGGGCATTGGGTGTGAAATCTAACACCAGGTGACAAATGTCCACTACCCAGGGGTCCCTGCTTCAAACAGATTTATTGATGGGGGCCAGGGGGCGGTTACCCAAGGAGAAATCAGAATGGGTCACCTTATTAAATATAAGAATATTATGAGATGTCCTCGGCTGAACGTGCTAAAAATTACTTATGTGTATTCGTAGGACCGAGCCCCAACTAATGATTCTAAACACTTGATATCTAACAGATACTAAGAGCCAGATATAAATATCTCTCTTAATTTTAATATTACACGGTAATATGTAGTCTCATTGGGAGCGTCATGCGTGACGGAATGCATTAATATGGCTTGCGTGCCAGTAAGTACTACTGAACTGAAGTTATGAAGTTATTTAGATAGGGAAAAGCAGTTTTTAAACGTCGTGGGGTGGGAGGAGTTTTACTCTGAGGAAAACTGTCAACGTCACTGCTGGTTTATGAGAGGGGCTGGGTTTAGGTTGTGTTCAAAGGGAAATAATTGTATAAGAACCAGGCTCAGCCTAGGGCTATTGTCTTCATGTATGGTCTTCATGATCTTCATGTATTGCTGTGATGTCTTCATCTGCAACTGAATTATGGAAGAAATGGCCCATCCTGTATCCTGATGGCTTTCTTGTCCTAATCTTTAAGTAAGTGTCTATATTTTGCCTGTTATTTGTATATTTTGTGTGTTCACCTTTATCAAGGAATAAATTATATTTTATCATATCTAAGTCTCGTCCCAGTTCAACCCAGATATATATATATTTTTTTGTGTATTATTAATAGCCTGTCACAAAGCTCCCGTCACACCTACATGCAGTAATTCCACTTTATATATGCTCGAGTGCCTCCATGAGCAGCAGAATGTGGTCAATGATTTTGCTATAGAGAATGCAGCCTAGACAGTGGCATATGATGGGAGACCTGTGCAGGCTGCTCAGGCCCCTTGAGGAAGCCACTATTTTGGTGAGCAGTGATGAAACTGGCACAAGTCAGATCATCTCTCTAATATTCCTTCTAAAAAAAAAAACATTAATAGATATGCAGCATAATGGCGACAATGATGAGGAAAATTTTGATAATAATGTGTTGGTAATGACTGCTAAATTGCTTCAATGTGAACAGACAGAAACCAAGGCGCTTACTCTAATAACAGGGAAATACAATTGAACGTAGTGACAATACTACCATATATCCAACTGACTCCTACATGACCAATTGAGTGGTGCACTACTCCGGTGTCAGTTGTAGGCTGCTCGAACAACCGGGAATCTTTCCTGGATACACAAAGAACGGAAATAGTGAAAAGAAATAAGGTGAGCGCACTCTAACTTAAAAATGAAGAACTGCTCAGATTACTGAGCCAATCGCACACTTGTAGGTGGGCAGATATGCCAGAACACCCACAAATAGGGGATATGGGAAATATAAGCCAAGATGGAAAATACTACTCACACGGCCTAGTGTGAGTGATGTACATCAATGCACACCCCTATTTGTGGGTATTGTGGCATATCTGCCCACCTACAAGTGTGCAATTGGCTCAGTAATCTGAGCAGTTCTTCATTTTTAAGTTAGAGTGCGCTCACCTTATTGCTTTTCAATAAATTGCTTCAATGCCTTGGGAATTACCCTGTGTTGTCAGTATGAAACGCATAGAGGAATACCTTCAGGCTACTCTGACCCTAGGTTCAAAGACAGAATTAAAGACTTTTTGCCCCATGGGAAAGAGACTGAGGGTAATTGCAAAGAATATCTAATTGATTGTGTCCGGGCACATTTGAAAAAGAGGAAAAGCAGGGAGAGGAGGTCAATGAATATTCTAAGAGGGCCGTCTCAGTGTGCATACATTCCACACTCAAACCGAAAACAACATGGTGGTCATCATCACCACTTTCTTCCTCTCTTGCCTCAAGTCAAGTGGCTTTTGGTAGTGGTGGTGACAGTAACAACAGCCAAAGTCGTGGCCCTTCCCTATGGTAAATGCTCCATCACTATGGCATGGTTCGCACTAGCGCAATAGCACAGAAGCACCACTGGACCTGGTGGAGGCATATATGGGTGATAGTTCATTCCTGTCTCCTGAATCTGATCCTCTTGAGTAGTGGGCTGCAAAATACAAAACATGGCCTGCTCTTGCAAAGGTGGCAGTTGATTGGCTGAGTTGTCCACCTGCAAGTGTATTGTCAGAGAGAGTGTTTAGTGCAGCTTATGCCATCGGTAACGTTGCTGACTGCAACCAGGATATGGACTTGCAGGGCAGAAGTACGGAGTTATACACTTATCTGGGCCTGGGATGCAGGGATAGCAAATTCCAGTTCCAGGTTTGAGGCAGGTGGCAGGCAAAAGTAGTCAAATCTGGTTCCGGGGTTGAGGCAGGTCACAGGCAAGGATAGTCAGGTCCAGGTCGAGGCAGGCGGCAGGCAAGGATAGTCAGATACAAGCAGGAGTCCAAACACAGGCAAGGCAAAACCAGGATCAAAGGCAGAGCTAGACAGGAACAGGGTACAAGGTATTTTGTACAAGCAAGGACATGGAGCAACTGCCTCCTATTTAAAGCCCAGGAACAACTGCAGGCAATTGAGGGCCAGAGAGAAGCTGACTTCCTACTAGTCAAGTGACAACAAAAACACCTTGGTGACAGAAGTCCTGCAGCCGGGATGACCCTCGGATTGTCCAAAATCCTTCTTGGAATTGTATTTAAGAAAAAGTCCTCCTTGGCACTGGTCCTCAGAATCGATGTGTGAAATAATGATAAGAAAAACAACCAGAAAGAAATAAAACTTCCAATATATCAACTATTGCAATGTATCACCAAACTGTGCAATGAATATCTGTTTCGTGATTTCACACTTATACCCTTAAATTCCATCCAAGGGCATGCATAGGGATAGGTGTTGCGTATATAAACACTGGTGTAAATGAATTCCTTAGTTACATGCAGTGAACCATTACTATTCATAGGATGCCAGACAGCATACTGGAAGATAAAGAAATTATTAATACTTAACTCCAATGGTTATATGGAAATGTTCATTGCATGAGAATAGATGGCACAGATATGAAAAAGAAGAAAGATTTCACATGGTAAAATTAAAAAAATTCTTTATAAAACACCATGCAGTAAAAGGAGACTTGTGGAATCTCACGCATGGATTTTCCGTTAAAAATGTGTGTAGTATATCAGCTATTGATCAATGGTGTCCTTGGCATCTGGGTGGGGAGTACACGCTGGCTCTTGGTGTCCGCATGTAGCGCCGAGCTGGTGCTGGGAGTGCCGTGGTGCGGGTTGCTCCGCCACACGTTCTGACGCGATGCCGTGATGACATGTTGCAATGACATGCCAGCGCCCTCTGAAGCCTCTCTGCAAGCGCCTATGCTTGCTGCTTTCTTTCACAGCCTGATCACCTCTGATAACAGTGCTTCTACTGCAAATCACCCTACACGTTTCACGACTGGCTACTCGCTTCTTCAGGGGTACAATGTTCATAGGGGGGGGGGGCGCCCTTATATATCTTCCTTAATTACATACCAATTGAAATTATGAAACATTGTTGAATAGTACACTTCCATGGTATAATACAGTAGATTACATGCAGTGGAATTTATTAGATCATATAATAATCACTTGTTTTTTCCCAATAGTGCAGAGTACACTTAAGTAGTTAGTATATTGATTGGTGAAAATAATAAAAGGACCTACTGTAATCTCTAATAATTCAATTGTAATGTTTCTGGTATTTTCAATTCAAGTACCTTATGGTACTAAATGGGGAAAAAAACATCAATTGATAATACAGAACACAAGACATTGCTCAGATGTGTGGATGAACTTGGAGATCTCCTGAAAAGGGGGACTGATAATAAAGTAATAACCAACAAAGAACTAGAATTCCTTGATACAAAGAATCTAAGAGTTTTTTTTACTTTATACCTAAGATACATAAAAACATCACCAACCCCCCAGGTAGAGCTATAGTCTCCGGAATCTCATCACTCACGTCAAACCTCTCACAATTGATTACTTTTGACAAAAATATATCCTAAAATTACCTTCCTATTTGCGGGACACCACCCACATTCTAGATATAATTAAAAATATCCAATGGCAACCACATTACATCTGGGGTACGTGTTATGTTACATCACTTTACACAGTTATAGAACACAAATTGGGTTGTGCAGCTATAAAAAGGACATTAGAACAGGATATCGAAATCCCTGAAGACCTGTTGACATTCCTTCAAGAAGCAATCATGTACATCTTGGAACATAAATATTTTTTTTTCGAGGGGACATTTTTCCTCAAGATCTGTGGAACAGCAAAGTTAAATTTAACGTGCGAAAGTGACAGTCAGTCAATACATTTTCTAGATCTGGTAATCTTTACAGAAGGAGATAAAATACATACTGTACTAAAACTTATAAAACGGTAGATGCAAATAATTATCTTTTCGCATCAAGCCATCATGACCCAAGATTGATTAGAAATATTCCCCAGGGTCAATTCGCACGTTTGAAAAGAAACTGCTCTCAAAAAAAGATATTGAAGAACAGGCCACTGAGTTGAAAGCCAAATTCCTTAAAAGGAATTATAAAGAACATGATTTACAAACAGTTCTCAAAAAAGGAGAGGCAGTCAATAGAGATGAATTGGTTCAGTATAGAAGTAAGAAAAAGTAGGATGTGAATCAAAATTCATGAATATCTTTCATAACCAACTACAGCAAATAAGGTGGTTCAGAAGTGCAAATAAATCCAGGTATATATGGAAATAAAATACAAAAATAGTGCAATACAGCCTGGTGAACTGAAATAGGTGAAAAATAAATGTATAGCTCACTCACATGGTCCGTGAGTGGTTCAGGCAGTGAGGTTATTCAGAGTAACCAAATCATATGTGCATTCAAGGACCCTCATTGAGGTATCAGCCAGGGCCGGACGAAGGGGGGAGGGGGTCCCACATATGAAAAATAGAAAAGAACCACCTTAAGACCCACTTGCTTAAAGAAGCATATGAGTAGCACCATGGCTAATACTATACACACGATACATAAAGCTTGGCCCCCTGCAGAAGCACTTACCAGAATTCCCTCCTACTGTCTCTGTACTTTCTTCCTACCTACCAATTAGACTGTAAGCTCCTCGGAGCAGGGACTCCTCTTCCGAAATTTAACTTTTATGTCTGAAGCACTTATTCCCATGACCTGTTATTTATATTATTTGTTATTTATATGATTGTCACATGTATTACTACCGTGAAGCGCTATGTATACTAATGGCGCTATATAAATAAAGACATACATACATACTGTATGCTGCCAAGCTATATGAGGAGAGGAGCGGTGGTGCAGCTGTGAGAGAGAGAGAGACTGCATACTGTATGCTGCCGTGCTGTGTCAGGAGAGGACTGGTAATAGTTTTAAATTTGGTCGTTTTTCATTTCAAATTCTCAGCGCCCTCCTCCCCCCCCCCCCACCTGCATCTCTGAAAGCTGACTTGGCCAGTTGCCAAAAATTCCGGGCCATTACTGAATGAATAATGCCCGGAATTTTAACTAATCAGAGAGCAGGGATTTCAATAATGCCCGGAATTGACCAGCTTTAGCCTATAATAAAGGATAATGCTCCTGCAAGCCCTATCTCAGCTTATTGTTGCAGTCTTTAAAGAGAGATAGTTCATTCATGCTCCCTGATCCCCTGGCTTTGTATAGATCATTGATTGCAGCAGTTGTCTTGCATATTAGGGCTACTTACACATCTGAATTCAGATATTCTATATAGTTTTAGATCAATTCTATTAACACCTTCTTGTGAATCTCACCTCTGTGGAATATTCTCTGCCTCTATACTTGCTTTGATTTCTTGCTCAACAGCAATTTCATCGTTCCGAACTCACTTTGCTTTTGAATTAATGTGATGTGAAGCCCCTTCTCTATTCCATTCATTTGAATGGAGCTGAATCTTTCTCCAGCACATACAGTATACAGGCAGTCCTCCGTTATCCAACCGAATCCGTTCTGGAAAGTAGCGTTGGATAGTGCAAGTGAGTCCCATGTTAATCAGCTATGGTAACCATTGGAAAAGTCATTCTGGCATTGGAAAATGTCCCCATAGGATTGCAATGTGCCGCGTCGGATATGCTGTCCGTCGTAAAGTGAAATGACGGATAATAAGGACCGCCTGTATAGTATTTTGAATAGGGATCTCTCAGCTTTGTTGCTGGACCTACACCGTGAAGTCAAGAACGGTATGGTGGATACAAAATATTTCTAAAAATGTACAAAATATAGTTAATACAACAGTTTGACATAAAAATCTAAAAGTGACACAACCATCGGGGGCTCATTTACGTGTCACTACTCCTGCAGTTTAACAGCTGTATAAAGTGACCATGAAGAAGCAGGTTTGGGGACCTGTGTAAGACATGCAAACCCACTCATAAGTATTCATTATTAACGCCTATATTCAGAGTACAGGCATACCCCGGTTTAAGGACACTCACTTTAAGTACACTCGCGAGTAAGTACATATCGCCCAATAGGCAAACGGCAGCTCACACATGCGCCTGTCAGCACGTCCTGAACAGCAATACTGGCTCCCTACCTGTACTGAAGCTGTGCGCAAGCGGGGAGACTATAGAGCCTGTTACAAATGCGTTATTTACATCAGTTATGCACGTATATGACAATTGCAGTACAGTACATGCATCGATAAGTGGGGAAAGGTAGTGCTTCACTTTAAGTACATTTTCGCTTTACATACATGCTCCGGTCCCATTGCGTACGTTAATGCGGGGTATGCCTGTATTATTGCAACAACAATCAAAATAATCAGATTTTTTCCCCTCTTGCAGTACAGTCTGAAAATTTTTAACAGGCTTCAATGGAAGGCAGGAAGAAAAAAAATAGTTGATTTCTTTTCTGCTTCTTGTTCTGTTATCAAGGCGGGTTGAATAAATGATTAAACAATTAATACTTTTCCAACAAGGATAATAATTTTATGTAACTTCACAGCCTTAATTGTGGTCATAAACTCAAATGAGGGATTTCCAGTGAAAAGGCTGCTTTTTTTGTGTTCCTATAGCGTCCACGGTACCTTTGCCCCAGGTCTGACCAATAACAGACATCTGCCCTGTAAAAAAAAAAAAAATGATCATATTCACATATATCACGTCTCATTAGTACCTAGCGACTTGGTCTCTGGACATAGTTCTCAACTGCCTTCTTTTTTGGGGGGTTTGGGGGGGGTTCTAAAATACCCCTCTACTTTATTAATGTCAATAATAATAGTTTGTAGTTCTAAAAGTATACATGTCATCATTTGTAGTTTTGAAGTCAGAGAACTTTGATGTAAACCTCCTTCCCCATTTGATTATATACACCCAAGTTTTATTTATTTTTATATTAGTCATTTGGAGACTAGTATATAAAACCCGCTGCAAAAGTGATGTCTTTTTAGGTCCTCATACTAATAATTGTTTATTAAAAATAAATAAATAAAAAGGGAGCTATCATTAAAAAAAACGGTCTTCAGTACATTACTTGATGCAACATATTTTCTCGTAGGAAAGATAGATTGATTTCCCCCTTTTCATCTCAGTCCACTACCGAAGAAACATGTTAAAAAAGCACTCCAATTTGCAGCGTATGTTTTTTTTAATTATAGGATGGAAGCAGGGAGTCTCCGGAGCTGAACCACGCTACTTTCAGCTCTGGGGACCCCCTGCTTCCTGAGATACTTACCTCCTTTGGTGTGCTGGTATTTCTTCAGGTAGAAGCTCTACTGAGGCTTGTTGGGGTTAACATAATTGTGGCTTAAATGTGTTGTGTCTTGCGGGCCAATAGGAAGCCATGACATCATCTCTTGCGGCTTCCTATTGGCCTGCGTGACAAGAGGCATTTAAGTTGTCATTATGGTAGCCCCAACATGCCCTGTCAGAGCTGCTACCTGCAGAGATACAGGCACCCCCTACGAAGGTAAGTATCTCAGGATGCAGGGGGTCCCCAGAGCCGAAAGTAACGTCGTTCAGCTTCGGAGACCCCCTGCTTCCATCCTACAACTAAAAGAAAGTGAGTCTTTCTCCGCTTCCCCTCTCTCCGCTCCCCCACCTCCCTGCGCAGGTCCGGTCTCTCGCGCCCCCCCCCCCCCCCCCCATGCGCAACTCCGGTCTTGCGCCCCCCCTCTGCGCAGCTCTGGTCCCCCCCTGCGCAGCTCTGGCCCCCCCATGCTCAGTTCTGCCCCCCCCTGCGCAGCTCTGGTCCCCCCCCTGCGCAACACACAGTGTCACATAGACAGTGAGACACACACACACACAATGTCACACACAGTGTCACACACCGTGTCTCACACACACACAGGAACACACACACACAGTAACACACAAACACAAACCCCCGCGCCCATCTCCCTCCCCACGCGGGCAAGCAAGGGAGTGCCGTAGGGAAGGGGACCAGAAGTAAGGGGAGGAGCAGCAAGGCAGGATTGGTCATGGGACCGGCGCGTTACCCGGTTGCAGGGAGGTGAGCTGGGGGGGTGATGGGTGGGGGGGTGATCGGAGGGGGAGCCGGCGGGGAGGTGAGCTAGGTGAAGAGTACAGTGGCCAGGTGCTTGTGCGTGTGTGTGTGGCAGTTGTGTGAGGCCGAGGGGGAAGGTGAGCTGCGAGTGAGGAGAAGAGAGTGGCGGTTGGGTGACGTCATAGAGCCACGCAGGCCAATGGGAGGTGTGCGGGGCGGGGCAGGGATACGGACCAATCTGATTGGCCAGAGGCTGAGTGACAGACTCACGGACCAATCAGATTAACCACATCTACCAACAACCCCACAAATTTCAAATTTATATATTAAGATTTATAAAATATTTTACCAGGAAGTAATACATTGAGAGTTACTTCTCGTTTTCAAGTATGTCCTGGGCACAGAGTTAAGACAAATAATACATGTTTACAAATACAGTTACATAAATGAGCAGGGTATACATTATATACAAGACATTGCGTGCACAGTTAAAGATAATATATATTATGGGCGTATGAAACAGTTACAGACCAGATTAAAATGTGTGAAATGGATGACAACATCGATATTTTTTAAATATAAACTAGAAAATGCTTTTTTTGTTTATCTTAAGGTATCACTATAATGTATAAATGAAAAAAACATATACCAGGTATAAAGCCTGCATAGTTAGGAACGAGGCCACTATCAGTTCTGTAAATGAGTTTGCCTTGTCTTTTCGGGTGGTAGTTGTTTGTTTTGTATAAGCTTGGCAAAGATTCTCTTTCTTTAAACCTTTTCTCTGAATTTATCCTCATTTCTTCTTTGCCAGAAGAAGGAAGGTTTGAAGAAGCCTGTCCGACAAAACAGACAGAGGGAGTGTTAATGGTGATGCACTGCTAATGATATACAAATATTGAAACAAAATCTAACATAATCATTTTGCCTAAATAATATTGTAATATTTGTTACAGTTTTAGATCAATTTTGACTTTACTCAGATTACTTACTTTTCAGTGTAAATCCCTCTAAAAGGTATATGACAATATTATACTCACTTAAAAAAGTTGTCCATAATATATTTTCTATCAATGTGCAACAACATTTGGTAAGTGGTTATATGGAGAAAAAATTAACTGTGTAATGGGTGCGAATATGAATGAGGCATTATTTGTATTAAACCTTATAATTTAATATTATTAAGGACTGCCATTTTTTCTGTCTTGTTTTATAATTTCCTCCATTTGTTTGAAATAAACTAGCAATTATTCATATGACATTTACTAGTGCTTGTATGGCTGTTAGGGTTTTCTTTCCTTAACTGTATGCAAATGATCATAAAAAGCCATTTATAACACAGAGATAGACTTTATTTAGCTACACCTTCCTCTCTAGCTTACATTTATTAAGACAGCAGTAGAGTCTACTTTTGTTGCCTGCTCATTTTGTTTCAATTAATTATCAGAGTGGCAAATCGAGACTGTATAACAAGCACACGTGAAAAATACATTGCCAAGATGTCCTAATACTGTAATTGTGTTAGAAACTGACCCAGATAATGGAAATCCACTCAGTACTTACATTCCTTCTAATATTTATTTTACGTTCTTACCACACTGAGCACCCAGAGAGTAACCAGTTTGTCTCTGTGAGTGCCCCTCGTGCCTTTCTCATTACAAATGCAAAATGTATGTGATATGTTTCCATGAAAATACAACACTTAATGATATTTATATGACTAGATGTCTCTCTTAATCAATTAACCCAACAATAATTATATTTATGAAAATAAAGTTATACCATGCGTAAGCAACAGTTAACAGTTGTGACATATGCAGGACCCATATCTTTTTATATCAGGATCTAATAATATTCCATGCCCCCCCATTATTTTTTTTTACAGTATTGAGAACAGCACATTCCATTTTGTAGAATAACAGATTAAAGAAAGGGTAATGAAAAAAAATGAGGTACCTGCTGAGATTTTCCCAGGCTCATTGATGTCTGTCTATCTCTCCCCAGCCCATTTGTAGATGATTCATGTCTGTCAATTTCAGATGACATCCATTGGATGGGCTTGCTTAGTTCACTTTTTAAATTTTCCACTGCCTGTATTGCAGATGATGTATGAGTATCACCATCATGCATGTATTGCCTTCCTGTTAAAGGATACTTTCCATTTGCTGAACAAAAATATCCTAGATTCAGACAAAAAAAATATGTTTTGCCCTGTTATGTTAATAACATACTGTATATCATTCTGCAGTACAGATAAGGAGTGGAGCAATGGGACATTGTGTTTCTCATTAAACACAATTGATATTACTTTTGTATGTAATTATAGTACAGGCATCTTCACATAATCTATGAATCACCAATAATGTATGCAGTGCTTTATAAAAGAGACTATAGAATACAGGCAATTATAATACATTAAGTGCAACAAATATAATGTAAAATCAGACATTGTGAAAGGGATTCCCTACCCCAGAGAGCTTTAAAAAAAAATAGATCAAATTTCCTTAAAATGTCTTGATATACTGTACAAATATGCTTTTAAGAAGTCTTAGACTTGGGAGTGTTCTATGATTACATACTGTACATTTTAAGATGGCATTGTACTTTCCGGACTCCTTAATCTGCTTCTATTTGAACCATATTCTACATTCACCATTGTAAATACCGCTAAAAAAAATGCACCATTGTTGTAATAATTACATTTCTTAAATTAGAGCTCCTAACTACCTTCACGTATTAAACTGCTACATTCTAGTATTCCCATTGGTTACATATTAGCAATACAAATAAAGAAGCCCACACACATTTTCTCAAGCTACTTGTTTTTCAAGTTTGCCATAGTTTTTGGAAAGCTGGATTTCAGTCACTAGTTGTGAATGGAACCACTTAAGAAGTTGGTGCTGCTTTGGAGATCACCACATACCTGACAACAGGGGTGGAACTAGTCACCTGAGGGCCCCAGTGTAAGTTTAAAAAAAGACTCCCATCTCCGCCTAGGGCTCTACCTCTGGAGTGGGTTCTTATCTGGCGCTGGAGAGATCACAACAGAATACATTTCTTTATGATATGAAGGAACATTCAGTATAACACCAAACTTTGAATAACTTACTTTATCGGAATCCCTATTAGTTGGACTTGGCTATTAAATTTAGTAGAGAAACGGACAAGCAAAGTGAGACCAAAAAATATGAAATCCTGGCACAGAAGTTCAAAGTGAAATTAATAAAACATATATAAAAATGTCCACATGAAAGGTTTAGCATAAAAAAAAAAAATTGTTACCCTTAAAGAATAATCAGTAAAACCACCATTAGTGTCAGTCATACCATTTGTAATATTCCAGTTTTCAGCACGCCCTCTTGGAGTATTCACCTTAGGATCAGTAAACATTCTTCTATCAAAGTGCATAGACAGAGAAGCACCTTCATTATCATCCCATCCTGCAATAGGCAACTTTGGAGCTTTTGGTACGCCAGGTTCATAGTGAAGTGAGTTTAAAGTAGCATTGCCATAAATGTTACCAATGTCACTCCGAAGTTTGGGAATGTAGCCTGTATAACTAAAATGTAACATGTTTATTACAAAGGCATTACAAACAAAATTCCAATCATGCAAGCCGAGTTTCAAATATTTAGCATGAATAATTCAAAATTGTATGCTAAACTCACCATCATCTTTCCTTAAATAGGGTTAATATATATATATATATAGAGAGAGAGAGAGAGAGAGAGAGAGAGAGAGAGAGAGAGAGAGAGAGAGAGAGAGAGAGAGAGAGAGAGAGAGAGAGAGAGAGAGAGAGAGAGAGAGAGAGAGAGAGAGAGAGAGAGAGAGAGAGAGAGAGAGAGAGAGAGAGAGAGAGAGAGAGAGAGAGAGAGAGAGAGAGAGAGAGAGACTACCGTGTTAGTCGAACTTAATAATCAAAAACAAATAGTCAATACCATTCTGTGGCTAACAAAATGCTTTTATTTGTGCGAGCTTTCAAGATAGAAAAACACTAGGGTTAGGGAGTGATCACAAAACCACACTAATTGAGGCAAATAATGAATAAATAAATTAGTCTAAGCAGGACTGCGGTAGCCTTACGATACATCACAGTCACTGAGTGTGCATGTCTATTTATTTATTTACTAATACTCGTGTACCTGATCTCATAGGTGCTCCAGAGGGGTTTATACCCTGACTAAGCAGCGTTCTGTGTCCTGTAGCTACTACTACCAATTGTCGGTTGAGATCACTCCAACACACATTCACTGACACAGACGCTAGTTATTGTCAATTTAATTTATTTTTAATGCACAATACACAACGCTTTAGGTAATATATGTTTTATGTTAATATATTAAAAGTTAAATTTTAAACTAAGTAGGAGTGCATTATAGTGGATTCTTTTGGGAGACACATCCATTTTGAGCTTTCAAGATACAATGATCTCTTCTTCGGGCGATGTTACAATTGATTAAGTCAAAAAACTTGCTTTGGAACAGGGCAGCTGGAATGTTATCTGTGGGTGAAGCCTACCTCCTCCCCCCCTGTGCAGTAGGCGAATTATGACTTAAGGTGTTAAATGGTCCCTGAATGCTTGTGATGTAAAAGAATGCATGTATGTGTGTATGTGTGTATGTAAATGTATGTGTGTGTGTGTGTGTGTGTGTGTGTGTGTGTGTGTGTGTGTGTGTGTGTGTGTGTGTGTGTGCGTGCGTGCGTGCGTGTGAACATGTGTAAATCTTAATTAATAAAGCACCCACCATGTATACAGTCCTTTACAAAAGGTGGGTGTGGAGTGGGAGTGTATACCAATGGTGTGAGTAGGTGTTGAAGTGTATGAGGGTGTTGCATTTCTGTTCATGTGTGTGGCTACTATGTACTATGTGTATATATATATATATATCAAAAATTAATAGACGATACCGTTCTGTGGCTAACTAAATGCTTTTATTTGTGCAAGCTTTCGAGATACACTGATCTCTTCTTTCGGCGTGTTACATTGAATAAAGCAGGCAAGGGGTTTACTCAAAAACAGTGAATCTTGGAATGTGACTAGAGCCTATCCCTCCCCTGTGTAGTGTGCGATTTATGATTTTATTTATTTACATTTACATACTTACATACACACACACACTTTTACATCACTCACATTCAGGGACTATTTAACACCTCTAGTCATAAATCGCACACTACACAGGGGGGATGGATGGGCTCTAGTCACATTACAAAATGCACTGTAAACCCCTTGCCTGCTTTATTCAATGTAACATCGCCGGAAGAAGAGATCAGTGTATCTCGAAAGCTCGGACAAATAAAAGCATTTAGTTAGCCACAGAACGGTATCATCTATTCATTTTTGATTATTAAACTCGGCTAACACGGTACTGATACTTCTACATCTATAACATTCAGTACTGTATATTAAACATAAATCTTCAGGTGCAAATTAGGCTTTTTTTTTAACCCTTTGGCTATGAATCAGAGAATAGATTCTGATTACTGTTTTTGTCTATTTCGGTTACTGTACATAGTTTCTTACAGGTTACGCAGACTGCGCTTTCAGTTGATTTACTCTGTGCAAGAAACCTTCATCAATCAGCCCATTTTCAACTCTCTTGATACTTTATGTCCTTATCAAAACTCATTAAATTGATACATTACTGCCTGAACTAATGTTTTACACTATCCCCTGAAAAAAGAACAATTTTAACTTTAAATATCACAACAGTTACACATGGATATTATAGAAATACGAGGATTCCCTGCTTACAATGTAGTTTATATATTGGGAAACTTCAGCCCCTGTTCAGTATGCTGCGGTAGAGATCATTTTAATCCCAATCATTTGAATAAAGTTTAACATTTCCCCAGCATTGGTATGGCATCTTCAACGCATATTGAATAGGGTAGATACTGTAGAGAGAAAGTATTTCAAATGCATATCAGATTATAACATACAACAGGCCTGCACAACTCGTAAAGTGAGAAGGGCCGAACTGCTCCAAGGGAAAAAGATTTGGGCCGCACGGGTAAAATCATCATCATCATCATCATCATCATCATCATCATCATCATTATCATCATCATCCTCATATATCTCCCCCAGCACCCCTCATCATCATCCTCATATCTCCCCCAGCACCCTTCATCATCATCATCATCATATCTCCCCAGAACCCCTCACTATCAATCTTTACGATACTCCCCATCTATCTCTCATACTCCCATCTCTCCCCTTCACCCACACACATAATACTCCCCCTCCACATCAAACACACAACACCCCCCTGCACACTACACACATCCAACCCCCCCTGCACCTCACATCCTTCTCCCCCCTGCACCTCTCATCATTCTCCCCCCCCTGCACCTCACATCACTCTGCCCCCCTGCACCTCACATCATTCTCCCCCCTTGCATCACACATCTCTCTCCCCTGCACCTCCAATCACCCTCCCCTGCACCTCCAATCACCCTCCCCTGCACCTTCAATCACCCTCCCCTGCACCTCCAATCACCACCTCTGCACCTCCAATCACCCTCCCCTGCACCTTCAATCACCCTCCCCTGCACCTCCAATCACCCCCTCTGCACCTCCAATCACCCTCCCCTGCACCTCCAATCACCCCCCCTGCACCTCCAATCACCCCTCCTGCACCTCCAATGACCCCCCCTGCACCTCCAATCACCCCCTCTGCACCTTCAATCACCCCCTCTGCACCTTCACTCACCCTCCCCTGCACCCCAATCACCCTCCCCTGCACCTCCAATCACTGCCTCTGCACCTCCAATCACTCTCCCCTGCACATCCAATCACCCTTCCCTGCACCTCCAATCACCCTCCCCTGCACCTCCAATCACCCTCCCCTTCACCTTCAATCACCCCCCCTTCACCTCCAATGATCCCCCTGCTCCTCCAATGACCCCCCCCTGCACCTCCAATGACCCCCCCTGCACCTCCAATGACCCTCCCCTGCAGCTCCAATGACCCTCCCCTGCACCTCCAATGACCCCCCTCTTCACCTTCAATCACCCTCCCCTGCACCTCCAATCACCCTCCCCTGCACCTCCAATCACCCTCTTCTGCACCTTCAATCACCCCCCCTTCACCTCCAATCACCCCCCCTGCACCTCCAATGACCCCCCCCCCCCCTTGCACCTCCAATGACCCCCCCTCTACCTCGGTTTGCTGCGGAGGAGGCAGAGAAGGCAGGACTGCACTCACACGCGCGCTCTAGCAGGCAGCAGGCATGGAAGTGCCTCAATGCTAGAGCGCGCTGCTGCCCTGCAGTCCTCTGAGCGGGCTCATCGGGGAGGGAGGAGAGCGGGCTCATCGGGGAACGGGAGAGGGGTTTCGTGGGAACGGGAGAGGGGACTTGGGAGGGGGAGAGCAGAAAGCCGCCGTGGGCCGCACAGTGCCGCGGGCCGCACATGCGTGTTGTGCAGGCCTGACATACAAGGTTGTTAAATATCCATTGTTAAATTGGCGGTGAGATCTTAAAAAATGTTAATAAAATTATTTATTTAAAACTAAAGTGTTCAATTGATATTATCAGATACAGAGAGAGTGATTACTGGTGGTGGTAAATGCTGAGATGGAAGCTCTAGAGCTGAAGGTTACAATATTTTCTGTTGTGAGAAATCAGCAGTGAATAATGGATTAGAAAGCAGTTAGTTGAGGAGGTTACGCCATTTAAATTGAGCAGCATACAGATTATTCGATGTTTTAGGAAACGCAGTTTCAGCAAAGTAAGCATCAGCAGTAAATATCAGGGAGAGTGATAAAGGAAAATGAAATGGGAGAAGGCAAACGTGGCTATAGCTCAGTGATTTCCAACTTTTATTGTTTGGAGGAAACCTTGAAGTATTTCGAAAAATCTCGGGGAACCCCTACCTGGCTGACACATATTAGGTTCGACAGGGGTCAGTCACAACATTTCACACCTCACGAGCCACCTCTATTTCCCACCCCCTACCCATGTATTTCTCTCCCATCCATCTCACTAACTCTCCCCCTCCCACCTTGCATGTATTTATCCCTTGTGTCTCACTCTTACTCCCTCTTTTCCTCACTCACTCCCTCCTGCCACCCTCTCTTCTCTCACTCGCCCCTACCTTCCGTCAATTCTCCCACTCTCTCTCAATCCACCCTACAAAATACATACCAAAAAGAACCACCCCCAAGGGGGGGGTTGTGGTCCATAGGAGGAACCCCTGAGACTGCTTCAAGGAGCCCCAGGGTTGCACGGAACCCTGGTTGGGAATCACTGATCTAGCTATTGAAGAAGGACTGTCAAGGAATATTGGTGATTAGTGTTTCCATAGCACTGCTATTGTACTAAAGAAAACAAGGAACTCTCCATAACTACATCATTAATGTTCAGGACAGATGTACACTCTAAGAACAGTACTGAAAATAACTCCACTTCTATGGTTATCATTAGTTGTGGTGTCCTACACAGGTGAAACCATAAAATCTCTAAGGGAGCATATATAGTTCTTATAGCAGGGGTGTCCTTAGGGTACTTATCTTGGGGCCCCGGGCAAGAGAGTCAATAGGGGCCTCTTAGAGGTTTTGAATTTCTGATTTAAATTTCGCTTTACCCTGTCGATGAAGCGACAATGAAAGTATCATAATACATTCAGTGTAATTAATATTTATTACAACTAGAGTGAAGAATATTAAAATGTACATAATACATATAACATTATATCAACACTGCACTCTAAAAGTTACTCAAGTCATAAACAACCAAAACAAAATTGCTGTTACCTACAAATGTAAATATCACAGCATCAACTGAATTTGGGGGCCCCCTACAGTGTGGATCTCCGGTTTGCCCTTACCTAAGGTCACTATTGTGCAGACATAAAGTATACTGAAAGTCCACATATACACACTGTCATGGGAGACCAGGACTTTTAACACTTATTTATATTTGTACCGGGATCATTCACTAGGCAAAACAAGGTAGTAAAAACAAAATTTAGTTTATTCGGGTAAACCCGTGTACAACACAAAGAAATCCACAAAATACAGTCGGTCTGGGAGCGAAATCTAGAGTCAATAAGGTGCATGACACCGGCTTCGGTAGGCTTACCCTGACCGTGATATACACCCAGGCTTCCTGGTCCTCTTTTCGACTTCAGTTCCTAGCCGCGACCACTACGTTCAATTCTTAGACTTTCCTAGCTTCAAAACGAAGCCAGTTGCTCTGCTATTCGAGATAGAGCAACTTTGAAAAGCCCGTCCTAGCTTCATCAACCAAGTCACTAGATGGTCTGGTTCTCTGAGTCGGCTTCCTCCTTACATACCCTCTGCTGTTCTATGTTCAGCATGGAGTAAGGAGTAGCGACCAATCAGAGAATGGGAATTCCCTCCCACTAGTCAATAGGAATAGGGGCTCATCCTATCGCTGACGTCAGAGGAGGAGGTGTGCCAAGCCGGCTCGGGATCCCCCGTGGGCGGGACATATGAATTGACCAATGGGAAACGTGCCGACATTCTGTCGCTTCCCCCAGTCAACACATTGCCACCTACTGGGCAGGCTCCACTGAGTCTGGTAGATCAGAGTGTCCTCCCCGCAGGTGTCTCTGTTCTCTGGACCCAGTACTCCGCCCTGCCCCGGCCACTTAACACCTTGACACCTCTCAACATCCCGTCTCCTCTTTTAACTCTGATGCCTATCCAGACTTCCCGGCACCTATGTGGATGCCCGGCCTGACTGATTAGACATTTATAGTAAATGCACAAATATAATAAAACATACTTTAATACATATGATAACTTGGGGAGACCCACAGCTGTAAGGGAAATAGGACAGGAATATCTGGGCTTGAAAACCAGGAGTCTGGGGGACATTGGGCAGCCCCGGTGTAATTCAACCCGCATAACGGCAAATCATGCCTGCTCGCCGGTGAGAATTAGGGGTCTACCGGTAACTTTGGCCCCCGTGCTCCTGCAGACAAAACAATTGCATTTCTACCTAAATATCCCACTTAAACCTTACACATAGAAAGTTTAATGAGTCTAGGGCAAAGGGAACACTTTAACTTTTACATGTGATAATACATGGCCCCTGGCTTATGGTGCTATGTAGCTGCCAGGGACCCATGGTTCTCAGGGGTAACCAGATGGGCTTAACCTTTATTGTATAGCCTGGTTACCCCCTTACCATCACAGGCACATGCACAAAGAGTCCATGCACATATTCACACAGTCAATGCAAAATAAACATAACTAATTACCAATATGTACTGAACTTGCATATTTCTTCAAATACTATCTGCATGTTTAAAATACAGTAGATGGTTATAGAATTACATCTCAAAGTAATATACATATATAGAGATATTTAAATATTTTAATTAGATTCTTTCGTCTCCTTTAGGGAGTGCCCCCTAAAAGAATTCACTTAAATGCACACCAACAAAGTGTAAAAGTTAACTTTTAATAAATTTACTTAAAACATATATTACCAAAGAATTGTGTACTGTGAGTTTAAAAATATATTAAATCAACGCTATCAAGCATCCGTGTCATCAATTGTCGGATTATACTATCCCAGTTGACCACTTAATGTTGGTGGGATATAGAGGACAGAGGATGCTGTGAGTCAGGGTATTAACCCCTCTGGAGCAACTGTGAGACCAGATGGTAAGTGTGTATATATATGTACAAGTCAGCGACCGGTAGATTAAATATCCAGCTATCCTGCTATGTTTGATATCACTACGCACACAGATATCACAGTTGCTCCAGAGGGGTTAATACCCTGACTCACAGCATCCTCTGTCCTCTATATCCCACCAACATTAAATGGTCAACTGGGATAGTATAATCTGACAATTGATGACACGGATGCTTGATAGCGTTGATTTAATATATTTTTAAACTCACAGTACACAATTCTTTGGTAATATATGTTTTAAGTAAATTTATTAAAAGTTAACTTTTACACTTTGTTGGTGTGCATTTAAGTGAATTCTTTTAGGGGGCACATCCATTTTGTGTTTCCCCTTCCCCTTTTTCTGATTCACTTTTCAGTTCACAGTCTGCACCCACCATTTGATTACCTTATTCACGTATTCAATTACTTTATTCAATTAGTATGGTCCTGTGATCACTCCCTATCCCTTTGTTGTTTCTTGGGGTCTCCTTTAGGGCAGCTTAAAATATATAATATTCACACAACATACAAAATAAGTATCTATACATTGTTATTCTATTTAAGGACAATGCCAACATGTTTGATAATAAGCACAATATCAACATTATGGTGAAATAAAACACATGATATAACTCTTACCCTGGTACGTATGTTGGATCGTAACTAGAAAATATAGTTTCAGGTAGCTGTGGTAGAATAATAGGCATTTTCAATTAAATGTAGAGCTGTGCAAAGGTTTAAATATGGAGTGTTGAGCTTCAGCCTTTTGTTTGGTAACTAGACTCTCAGGTTTTTGTTATCACAACCAGTCACACCAGCTGATCTGCTTGTTTGCGGAAGGATTTATAACCAGAAAAAATGTTTCTATATAACCTGTAAATACATTTTTTTATTTAAAAATGTTAACATAGATTTCAATGAACGTAAATGTGATAGATTTATAGCACATGAGCAATCACAAATTTAAAATATATATATATATATATTATTGAAAGTCACCATTTACAGCAATACATTTAATCTTTGTACTAGATGCAGTCATTCTATTTTGTATATTTACAATGGACTGATATTGAAAGGACAATGTTTATTACTTGCGTTTGTAGTTGCTATAGAAACTAAAGCAGCAGCAAATACTGTATGTAAGAACAGCGCCCTCTACTGCCATAATGACCTGATTGCATGTTTATAACTAGCAATTAAATAGAAGCGGAAGTGTTAGTTCAATTGCCCTAAAATATCAATTGTTAGTCCAAACAAAAAGTGTATCCCGCAATATTGAGGTACTCCTTTATTTTGCACAACAACAAGAAAGTGAAATATGTCTATATTTTAAATATTATTGCTATTGTTGTGGTTAATTGTAATAGCAATAATAATAATAATACAACCTTGTATGTTCAAGACTACTCTACTTTGAAACACATAACTTTTGACTTACAAGTTAGGGTGAAACCTCGCCGTTTTGGTTAGAATTCACATCTGTTTTTTTGTTCCAGTTCTTTTGAATATCAGTTCAGTAAAAGTGAAACTTCTTCAGTGGCACCTAGTTATGATGGGACAAAACTGGACAGATGGAGACGAAATGTGAAACGGAAGTGACGTCACGGCTCCCCCCCCCCCGCTCCCCGCACACGCTTGCTGTCACAGGCCGGCGCCGCTCCTAACGGTCGCCGTTCCGCGCCCGCTGCCATGCCGCACATGCGCAGTTGTGATGGTGCCGCTGACGGACGCCACACATGCACAGAAGTGGCTGGCAGCTGCTCCGTTCCCCCCATACGCTCCTAACGGCCGCTGGTAGCGGCGCCATTCTGCCCTCCGGGTTCCACTGATGCGGATGTTCCCGGGCCCCCCCCCCCCCCCGCACTGGTAGGGCCGCTTCCGCCAGTACATGCGCTTGTCCGACTGGAACGCATCCCACTGCGCCCACAGGAGTGGTGGCACACGGCACAAACCCGGGCTCAACCCGCCGGGCACAGGGGCTCGGCGCCAGGGGCAGGCTCCTGCTGCTGGAGGAAAGGATGACCCGGGCGGGCCGGGCAGCGGATGGGTAACCTCACCTCTTGCCCGCGGGGGAACCCCCGCCGCAGATGAAGCAGTAGGTTAGTGCCGGGGCGCAGTCGGCCGGCCCACCCGTTGCGGGCGCAGCGACTTTGCCCTCTGCCAGAGCTGCCGTGAGCCACTGCTTGCGGGAGATCGGGGCGGTGCCCGGGTCACTCATGCCCGTGCCGGGCGCATGTACCCCCGGGGCTCAGGAGGGGGGGGGGATGTGGTGCGCAGAATTTGTGGAGGGGTGGGGGAGTGTGGTGACCCGGCCGGGTGTGACCCTCCACCCCAGGGGGGCTCCTGTGATATGCCGAGTCCCGGCGCCGTGATCCCACTACGTGCTGCGCTGTGTACAGGGGCCGGATGCAATGTTACACCCCGCACCCAGGCAGAGCGCATGGAGCAGCACACCCTCTGTCTGACCCCTCCCCTGCCATGCGGGGCTGTGCAGTGATGCCGAGTATCTCCCCTCCCCTGAGTGGGTATGCTGCACTGGATAGTGACACTGAGTATCTCCCCTCCCCTGAGGGCAGGGCAAGGGTGCTGAGGGCAGGAAAAGGGTGCTGAGGGCAGGAAAAGGGTGCTGAGGGCAGGAAAAGGGTGCTGGGGGCAGGACAAGGGTGCTGGGGGCAGGACAAAGACAGAGAGACATACACATCACACACAAAGAGACACACACACACTGACAGACACACACACTGACACACACACATACACACATTGATTGACACACACTGACACACACGCACACACGCGCACACTGACAGGTGTACGCACACTCTGACACGCGCACGCACACTCTAACACACACTGACTGACACACACTCCAGTGATGCGCCAAACACTGCCCCTGAATGATGTGGCTATTCCCCCCCCCCCCCCGTGAGCTCCCCCACCCGCTCAACATCCATGATGCCGGTACTGGTGCCACTGCACTGCGGCCAATAAACATAGCCCCGCCAATCAAATTTACTCATGCTCTAAGCAGTAATAATATTATTGTTACTTTATATGTTGCTGACAACACACAAAGAAGTTTCACTTACTATGCGCGTGCACAGCACATACAGCTTTTTAAAAAAAAATTGTCTTGCAAATGTGGATGAACAGCACTTCTTAAGAAGTTGTAGAAAATGCTCCACTTTAGTTACGATTACCAGACATTCCGTTTTTTATGATGTGTCCCGGTGGGTCGACATACCGCGAAATGGCCCGGTTTTTGTTGAGTGTCCTAGTTTAGACAGAGCAAAGAATGCTGGAGGGGAGGAAAGCAGAACAGATGATTGGACTAGCAGAGGAGGGTGGGGCGGGGTTAGCAGCAGAGGAGGGTGTGGGCGGAGTTAGCAGCAGAGGAGGGTGTGGGCGGGGTTAGCAGCAGAGGAGGGTGTGGGCGGAGTTAACAGCAGAGGAGGGTGGGGGAGGGGTTAGCAGCAGAGGAGGGTGGGGGAGGGGTTAGCAGCAGCGGAGGGTGTGGGCGGGGTTAGCAGCAGAGGAGGGTGGGGGATGGGTTAGCAGCAGAGGAGCCCTTTCAGTAAGATCCACAAGTCAGTGAGTACTTTTACCTGCTACCAGGGTCAAAGATGGTCTCCCCTCTGCTCCAGTGACAGGTAGTGTCTGGAGAGACAGAATGCTGGGAGAGAGACAAGAATGCTGGGAGAGAGACAAGAATGCTGGGAGAGAGACAAGAATGCTGGGAGAGAATCAAGAATGCTGGGAGAGAGACAAGAATGCTGGAGAGAGACACAATGCTAGGAGAGAGACACCCAGACCTAGGGAGAGGGGGAGAGATACAAACACACAAGCACAGACCAGGGAAGAGGAAGAGAGAGACACACACGCACAGACCAGGGGAGAGAGAAAGAGACACACAAACACACACACAGACCTGGGGAGAGACACACGCAAAGACCTGTGGAGACAGAAACACACACATACAGGCCTGGGAAGAGAGAGAGAGAGAGAGAGAGACATACAAACAGACACACAGACCTGGGGAGAGAGATAGAGACACACAAACACACACACAGACCTGGGGAGAGACACACACGCAAACACACACAGACCTGGGGTAAGAGAGACACACAAACACACACACAGACCTGGGGAGAGAGAGAGAGAGAGAGACACATACAAACACACACACAGACCTGGGGAGAGCGATAGAGACACAAACACACACTCACACCTCGGAGAGAGAGAGGCACAAGCACACAGGCCTGGGGAGAGACACACACAGACCTGGGGAGAGATACTGTACACACACAGACCTAGGGAGAGAGACACAAACACAGACCAGGGGAAAGGAAGAGAGACACACACAAACACACACAGACCTGGGGAGAGGGAGAGAGAGTGAGAGAGAGAGACACAAACATACACCGACTTGGGGAGAGAGACACGCTCACAATCTCGGCTCGTGAAGAAGTCAGATAGGTACAGGATGTCCCGTCGCAAGACTTCCCCAGCTGAGGCCAAGATCGTGAAGCTGGTTCCAGAAGCAGAGACCACAGTAGTGGTTCCTTCCTCGAGGACGCAGTGCCGTCTGGGAAGCCAGCCCGCTTTACTCTGAATTTCATTGCACAGTTTTATATATATAAAAAAACATTAAGTAAATAAGGCACCTGGCCCCGATGGCATACATCCAAGAGTTCAAGGAGTTAAGCTCAGTAATAGCCAAACCATTATATTTAATATTCAAGGACTCCATTTCCACAGGCTCAGTACCACAAGATTGGCACAAAGCAGATGTGGTGCCTATATTTAAAAAGGGAGCTAGATCACAACCGGGAAATTACAGACCTGTAAGCCTGACTTCAATAGTAGGGAAACTACTTGAAGGTTTAATACGGGATAATATTCAGGAATAAGAGGGGAATAGGGTGCTCAACCCCAGTGTAACTTCATCACATGTAATTCATCTCAAGTTTTGTTGTTTACCCCTTGTAGAGTGAAACCAATAGGAGTGGGTGTAATGACCTGAGAGTCACTTGAACTATAATCCACATCAAAGTACTGAACTATTGAAGTCAAAAAGAAAGTCTCTTACCCACTCCCACGGTCACAGGGGAACAGTAGTGGCGTGCCAGCCATGAAGAGGAGTCCAATATCAGCAAAAACACAGAGCAAATAGCGCACAGCCAGGGAGCCAGGTGTGGGTTAAAAAATGAAATCCATTTATTTCAGTGCTTGACTGATGACAGCATCACCCCAACGGGGACAAATACACACACCTCCTATGCGTTTCGGACCGGTAGGTCCTTTATCAAGGAGTCTGGCATATGGAGCACATAGGCCTAGATAGTTTCTACCAATACATCTTTATATTAAAAACATAACAATATTGTGCTAAATATCAAAGTGTATTCATCCTCAATAGAGCGATGAAAAATGAACCCACAATCTCAATTTCAATAATACATCAAATGTACCCAATGTCAAAAATGATTAGGTACATATGGATAATTATTACATAAATGGATATTAATAATAATCCCAGGTAGTTCCACATGAATGATATGCAAACTGGATATAAACTAATAACAGTAAACAGTACATAAAGCCTGGAGAAATTCCTTACTAAGGGGCCTATGCAGAAAGGGCCGAAAAATGGCATTCGCAAGGATTTCAATTCGCCAGGTTTTGGCGTGTTAACCTCGCTGTATGCAGGGAGGGCCGAATCCCTGGCAAATGAATGCGCCACCAGCATTTGAAATAATGGCTAGTAACCGGTGGCGAGACGGCTGCCTGGCGAGAAACTGGCGAGAAGCCAGTCCCCTGGCGAGATGTGTTTGCAGCAGAGAGAGATCCGCCGCTCTCTCGGCGCAAACATCAGCACATTAAAAATTATTTAAAATACATTTTTACTGATAGTGTACATGTGCAGGGGGTCACCGGAGCTGAACCGCATTGGTTTCAGGTCCAGGGACCCTCTGCTTCCCGAGATACAGGCCCCTTTATGGGGTGCCGGTATCCCTCTGCAATTAAAGGTCCCGATCACGTGACCGCGGAATGTAAACAAAGCAGAGGGATACCGGCACCCCCTAAAGGGGCCTGTATCTCTGGAAGCAGGGGGTCCCCGGACCTGAAACCAAAGCGGTTCAGCTCCGGAGACCCTCTGCACATCTACAGTATAAATAAAACACACATATCAATACACAATCATTCCTTACCTTAGCGGCTATGTGCTACGGTAACGAAGCAACATTAATATATTTTTAATAATCGTGTACAGTGAGCAGGGGGTCTCTGAGCCAGAAATCAATGCGGTTCAGCTCAGGGGGCCCCTGTCACAGTGACTTTATGGCAGGCTGTAATTTACACAAAAATATATATAATATATATATATATATATATATAAAACTGGGTCTGAACTGGGACGAGACTTAGATATGATAAAATATAATTTATTCCTTGATAAAGGTGAACACACGAGATATACAAATAAAAGGCAAAATATAGACACTTACTTAAAGATGGAAATGATGAACCAGTCACATTTGGACTGGCAGTTCATACAGCAAATCTTCATCATCCCAAGACACGAAAAGACATTTGCATGAAGACATTCAGACATGAAGCCTTTGCATGAAGACCCTGAGTAAGGGTTGACTCTAACTTATATATAATTTTAACCCTTTTCTACACTCACGGCGCCGAACCGTCTAGCAAAAGTCCTTTTGAAGCTCTTTGAAGCTGATTTTGGACTTGCAAGATATCACACTTAAAAACCAAATAGTTCCTAGTTACTGCCTCCAACATAAACAATTAGGCACTTTAGCCTTTGATCACCAGGCTATGTAAATTCTAGCAAGATGTTCTTCCTGCTCATTATCATAACAGAGGGAGTTTGCAGTTTTCACAACGGAACCAAAATTCCATATATACTGTAAATAACTTCATAACTTCAGTTTAGTAGTACTTACTGGCCCGCGAGACATATTAATACATTCCGTCACACCTGACGCTCCCAATGAGACTAAATATTACCATGTAGTACTAAAATTAAGAGAGATATTAATATCTGGCTCTTAGTATCTGTTAGATATCAAGTGTTTAGAATCATTAGTTGGGGCTAAGTACCACGAATACACCTATGTAACTCTTAGCACGTTCAGCCAAGGACATCTCATAATATTCTTATATTTAATAAGGTCACCCATTCTGATTTTCTCCTTGGGTAGAGCCCCCTTGCCCCATCAATAAATCCTTTGAAGCAGGGACCCCTGGGTAGAGGACATTTGTCACCTAGTTTTAGATTACACACTCAATGCCCCAGACCTCTTGAAGCAGAGGCGTTTGTAAGTGTGAGTTATAATGCTCACAACCCACTCTAGCTTCCTGCAAACAGGTATTAACATACTGTGCACCAAAACCCAAATGTGTACTTTTCACACCCAACTTCAATCAAGCCCTTTGAAGTCCAGATTTTCTGAAAAGACACAATACAGTTGTATTTTCTTAAACTGTAGCTTATTAACCCCTTAAACCCCAGTGTGTGTGGCAGACACTGGCCCAGAACCAATACATTTTTTTACAGGGGAATAAGCATTTGGATATTGTAGCAAGGTAAAAACACATTTCTGGACCTCAGTCCAGTTAACTCCTTGCTTCCCAGGTGAGAGTAGAGCGTGGCCAATTGGGGTGTAACCCCTTTAATCCCGGGCCAAATCCTCACGGCCGTCACACCTCCCCTGCTCAAGCGGTGCCTGGTACCCCAGCTGCCTCCCCCTGGCACTGGGATACCGCTGGCACCCTTGAAGCACTCAATAAGTGGATTGTCTTATCAGGGCCAACATGGAGTGTCACGTCAAGAAAATGAATAGAAATCGGATCAGTTTCCATGGTGAATGTGAGATTGACTTCATTGGTGTTTAAAATCTGAAAAAACATATTTAAAGTGTCCAAATCACCATCCCAGATGAAAATGAGGTCATCGATATAGCGTCTGTAGAAAATAATATTATGACGGAAAGTGTTGGTGCTCCCATAAATGTGAATAGACTCCCATAATCCCATAAAAATATTGGAATAGGAGGGGGCAAAAGACGTCCCCATTGCCGTGCCCCGTTTCTGAAGAAAAAATTGTGGGTCAAATAAAAAATAATTGTGAGAAAGTAAAAATAAAATTGAATCAGTGATGAAAGTGATTTGTGCTGTGGATAACGTGGATAATAATAAATAGTGATACATGGCTTGTAAACCGTGTTTGTGTTCAATTATTGTATAGAGTGACGTGACATCCATGGTGACCCATCTATAAGTGTCACTCCAGACGACTTTTCTGAGTGCAATTAGAAGCACCGTCGTATCCTGAATAAAGGATGGCAAGGAATGTACAAGTGGTTGGAGGAATCTGTCTACATACCAAGAGACACCATCTCCCAAAGATCCAATACTAGAGACGATAGGTCGCCCCGGAGGGTTCTCAAGTGATTTATGGATCTTTGAGAGATGGTGAAATATCGGTGTGACAGGATGAATACAATTAAGAAATAAGTGTTCCTTGTTACTAAGCACATATAACACATCCCCCAATTCTAACAGATTTTGGAGTTCATTGAAAAAAGTTTTAGTGGGATCTGTCTTCAATCTAAGATAGAAGGTGGTGTCACTCAGAAGTCTTAAAGCTTCTTGTTTGTATTTAGATGAGGATTGTATTACAATTGCTCCACCTTTGTCGGCATTTTTTATGGTAATGGTATTGTCCTTTTTTTAATATCTCTAAGTCTAATCTTTCTGACTTACTAAGATTATCGAAGACAGGTGCCGAAAAGGAAAATCACTCAACTAGAATCCTTAAGTCTCTATCAACTAGTTCTTGAAATGTGGAGATATATGGACCCCTGGAGGTATTGGGAATAAATATAGATTTTCTTTTCATGCCAGAATCTATGTGACCAAAAAATGGTGGAGCAATTGGTGGAGCAATTGTGTTATCTGTACAACCCTCTTGATAAAGACTCTCCATATCTGAGTTGAAGGCAATTTCACCAAAGGACCTAGCATTAGAAGCAACAACATCAACATCAAAATCATGATCTATCTGACTCAAACTCAATTCATTCAGTTCTTTTATCTTTCTTAGAAAACTATTTCTTAAGTGCCAACTTTCTTGTAAACTTTTGAAGATCGATTATTGTAGAAAACAAATCAAAGTCTTTCCGAGGGGCAAAATTAAGACCTTTGTTGAGAAGTAAAGTCTGTTGAGGAGTCAAAGGAGTATCAGAAATGTTAATGACATTGCTTTTTGTAGGATCTAGAAGTATTTCTTCCTCTTGTTGTCTGAACCGGTGAGCTTCCCGGTTCTTCTTCGCCCCCCAAGGCCTCCCACCCCCACCCCCCCCGTCTGCATATTTTCCGTTTTTTGAAAACATATTAGATGAGGTGGAGGGAATTGATCTAGATCTATCATCATGAACACTAGACATATAGCTTCTGTCAAAATAACCTCTTTCAGAATTTTGATTATCAGTTTGTCCTGTCTTGGAAAAGGACACTGTAGGTTTGTCGGCAGTGTCTGATGAGTCAGTGTCAAAGCTGGACCTCCTATCGGCATGTGAAGATTTCAAAATAGATTTCTTATGTGATCTCTGTTCAGAGCTATCATCACTAATGGACCCTTTGCGTGGTGTGGAATGGGTGGTGACTCTATTTCTGGTATAATCTCTAGACAGGACAGGTTTCTCCCAAAAGTAAACCTGATTCTTTTCATAGTCAGTTCTATCTCTTATGAATATATCCTGTTTTTTCATAATAATCCCCCTTTCCATATTTTCAATATTTTGCAATAAAATTTTGTCATTATGTGCAAATTTTTCCATTGAGTTAAACTTGATCAATTCTGATTTCATATTATTGATTTCCACTGGTAGGGCAGCTTTATCTCCAATCTTAAGTTGTATAATAAGCTCCATAAGTTTGACCGAGCAGTCATCTAAGATTTTTTTCCAATTCTTTTCAAAAGTATCATTGGTAAAACCAAAAGAAGGCATCTTTTTCATACGCAACCCTCTGGGTATGCGTTTGACTTTCAAATAATTTTCAAGGGTGGTGATATCCCAAAAGGTTCTAATATCTTGACATAATAGTTTTTCTAACTTGATAAATTGATCAATTAAATCAGAGGGGGTTTCACATAGAATGGTTTCAACACCTTCATTAAAAACACGAGATGCCCTTTTGATTCTTTCTGAATCATCCCCACAGTCCTGAACAAATGTAGTATTATGTTCAGTCATCACTATTTGATCTTCATCCATGTCATAGATATATAATCCTTAAAATGTCAATATAAAGTGCAAACTTATAAACAAGTCCAATGTAAGTCACAATCAGCCTCTGCATATAACAGGATACATTAAGAGGTAAAGTCATACAATCCAATTGTGTAAAGAAATGAAACAATAATCCTCCGATGTCCTGTAGTTCTCAAGCAGCCTGGAAACTAATCTGCATAGTTGTGTAGTGAACAAGAAAGTTCACAAATCCAGCACTCAGAGACATATGAAGAAACTGCACAGCATCACAGAATGTATCATGGAGAGGGGGGAGTGACCGAGTTATGGGCTAGCCTCCAGAAGTATTAGGCATGAGATAGTTAATGTCTTTTGTGATAAACTTGCATGTATGCAATAAAGCATTTAAATCACAGAACTCACAGTTTAACAAGAGGGCCCAGAGGTATCCCCACAGTGTCCGGAGGTTCTTCCGATCTTCTTTACCACGACTGTCGCACTGGGTGAAGGGAACTGGATAGGATCTTTGTCCGGCTGTGTTGTCAGCAACCCGGCGTGCTACCGATGTTCACTACACAGATTATACTACTACCAGACCCTGGAGCTACCCTATTTTAACATAATTATATAAATGTAATAGTGCATATATAAAGCATAGCCAAGGTATCTAGCCATGTGGGACTGAGAACCCCATTGTGCAGCCCGCATGTCTGGAGAACTGGCTATAGCTGAGATTGGAGGGGCAAGACATTGATCTGTACTACCATTAAAGAGAATGCTTATAACGTTGTTTAGTTGGAACCTGACCCCTGAGAAATTAAATATCATATATCCAGAATTCTCAGATAAATGTTGGAGCAACTGTAGATAGACTGGTGAGAGGATTTACATTTGGTGGTCTAGCCGAAGGTTATTAGATTTTGGGTTATGATTCAAAATTTGATAGTTCTATACACCAAAGTTAACCTAGACCCAATGTCCTTTTTGGTAAGCAAACCTTTTAAAAATGTGACTCACTATTTAAATAAACGTTGTTCCCACAGTCTAAGACATTTTCTTGCAGCCTTTTCACGGTGACCAAATGACCGCCGGACACCTCGCTGCCGGGACAATTAGCCACGGCCACTTTGCCATTAAGGTAATTTCCTAACCGTAATCCTTACCATAAAACCCCCTAATGTTGACCCCTAATACTAATGCTACTCCCTACCCTAAAAACCTTAAACTCTTACCCTAAAACCCCTTAAGTTTACCCTCTACCCTAACTGCTAAAACTCCTAAAGTTAACCCCGACCCTGGCGGCTAAAACTCCTAAAGTTAACCCCCTAACATCTAAAGCCACAAACTTACCTGATTGTAGAAGTGACGGAGGTTCCAGCCGTGGATTGACTGCAGCAGAGGCTCTGTCTGCAGTCGAATGCCGGCGTTCATTTGGTCACGGTGAGACGGATGCCAAATGTCCGATTACGGTTCATACTTCCTAATAGCAGCGCAATGCTTGCTGCAGCCTGGAAACAAGAGACAGCCCCAGATTATTGTTGGAGAAACAGCTTTCAGAAAACACAACATGAAATCCTTCAACAAAATCTGGGACAGCTGGATTAACTAGAAAACTTTCTGGATTCCCTGTTGTCTTGGGTGGATGAGTTCTCACGGGCAGCCTCCACCTATTGTTATAAGCTCGTTGAACCTTTCCATTATATTTTACACTAAATTATAATTGTTTATTTTTTAGTTTGGAATGGACCGTATCATTTGTGGATTAAAACAAGTTTAAATTCTAAATCCTAACTGTATCTATTGTACCCTGCTGTGATAAATGTTGTTGATGGAATATTTAATTTCCTTTGTCCCTCCCCCTGTTTATTTTTTGTTCCCATTCTTATTTATTATTATTCTCATTTTCTAACACGTCTCTTTATTTATAGAACATTTTAGCAGTAGAATTTATAGAGGTCATGATCCACAAACTGTTGCAAAACTTTAGAAGGTCTTTACTCCCATTCATATGAATAAGAGCTGAGGCATGCTATAGTTTATCACCCTTTTGTGGATGTCTCATTTTCAAATACATTCATGGGCACAATGTGATGTTAAATATTTGAAAAGGGACTATTTCTAAAATGTTTGCAATGACTAATATCAGAAGTCTGGAACACATTTAGACAGGAAGATGATTTGAGGGACACCGGTAAATAGGTAAAGTAGTGGGCAACACAATTCATCAGTGAACCTTAAGACTAGAAGCAGCTTGCTAATGTTGAATTTTAGGATATATGTGCTGGGTGTTTAGATACCGTTCCTAAGATGATTAATCAGGTTTTACATTAACTTTTTTAAATACTGAGACTCTTTAAGTATTGATGAAACTAGTGTTATTGTGAGTAGTGATCAGTTATATGGTCCTCAAATAGGCAAATGATAACTTTATACTGATTGATCCCTTACTGCAATGTGGAAGGCATGGCCTATAGCATTTCCTAATCTTATGAGGGCAGAGTGATATACCCATTCTGAGTACTTGGATCCATATGATCCCACTTTTATTGTAAGTTTTGTACTTGTTATTTTAATATGAAAATATAAATTTACTTATGCACTTTCAGTGATTCTTTTCTTTCTTCTCTGCGCACCCATTATTTTTGTTATATCTGTGTGAGTCCTCTCAAGCCCCGCTGATCACGGGAGTCGGGGAGCAGCATTGAAGAGGGATCTCCAAGGAGACATTTAACGGCTAGCGCGCACTAAAACTCTTTACTCTATGGTTATAAAGTAATTCTTCAAAAACTCCTAGTGTGATCTGGACTAACAAACAGGAGGGGGGTGAATCTAGCGGGAGGAGGAACCGGAGATGCCAAGTATGGGTGGGATGTGCTGGAGTCTGGGAGGGGGGCTGGGGCACAAACCATGTGTGCCTATCCTTGCTTCCTAGGGACACCAGATAATTATGTAGATATCTATAGACGTAAATAGACTTTCATATGCTGGGACGTTGGCCTAAGAAAAGCCTGGGCTTTAAATTGCTGCCTTGTCTTTTGCTGCCTCTTGGATAAGGACAAGCCTGTGTTTTTTTGTCGATACTCTTTGGCGAAATCAAAGCCTATATTTATTTTCCCAACACGTCTCCTGTCATAACCTCAACAACAGTCCCTTTACAGTTATACAATAATTTGATACCTGATACTGATACCAGTGAGGAAAAGGGGTTAACCCCCGTGACTAGTGCTCTAAAGCTGTCAGGCTAGATAGAGTGTATATATATATATATATACACTCTATCTATCTATCTATCTACCACCGACCCCTTTGCTCCCTGGTATAGGGTGTATTCTATATAACTGTATATATATACACTCTATCTATCCTGACAGCTTCATATATCTGTACCCGGTCAGGCTGGTTATAAAGTAATTCTTCAAAGACTCCTAGTGTGATCTGGACTAACAAACAGGAGGGGGGTGAATATAGCGGGAGGAGATACCGGAGATGCCGGTGAACTCACTTTAAAGTGTTTCCCACGGCAAATATCCAAACCTCTGCACCACAACCCCTGCTAACCCTGGTGTCCCACACAGTTGTTGGTGTCTTGCAACTGGAAGGTACTCACAGTGTTGATGCCGTAGATGTACCAGCCTGGATCGGATCACAGAAAAAATTGCTGCAGAGGCGGTTCACTGCTGACCGGTTGGTAATTAGAAAAGCCAAGCGCAATCAATAATAATTAAAAAAATGTATGTGCATTAACAATTGTACACATAGCAAGTAACTCTGACGCGTTTCGTCCCAGGTGTGGAACTTTGTCAAAGAGTGACTGGTCACACATCCAGGTGATCTTTAAATAGGTGTGCCCAATCGCTGATCGGATCAGTCATAGGAGGAGTGTCAGGTAATGCACACTTGTTTATGAATAGATATGGCTAATGCCTTCATTATCACAGCAAAAAGCCCATGACTGAGTGAACCATATTACAGAATCACTTGGAAGCTAGGAAACACAAAAACAAAGTGCAAATCTAGACATAACACATAATATTAAAACCACAAGTTATAATGTGACCACTAACAACTAAATAAAGAGGTTATATAGGCCAGAGCAGTGCAAACTTTTAGTGCTGCGCCCCCGTTTCTCTCCCACCGGCTCTCGCGCCCCCACCCCCCCGTCCACCTACATCTGCGTCAGATGACACTGCGGGTCATGTGATGTCACATGACCGCAGCATCATTTGACGCGTGTGGCGTCACTTCACATGGCGCCGCGGCTTTGTCATGGCGACGCAACACAGCCGGCTGAATCCCGGTAAGTAAACAGCTTCAGGGGCCTCACGCGATCCCCCGGCATTTAATTTAAATGCCTGGGGGAAGAGCACGGGGCCTCTGCAACTGCCCACGTCCCCCAGCAAAATCTCCCGCCCCCCTCTTTGCGCACCGCTGATATAGGCCACCAGCTAAAAAGTAAACAGTGAATGTTGCAATGTGTACTTCAAAAAGCAACAAGTATTGAATGTATCTAAATGTATATAATAATACCAAAGTATAATGAAATCTATAAATGTATATAAACCTAAGTCATAATAGACTTGTATAATGAATACAAGAAAATAATAACAATGAATATACAAATGAAACCATATAACATGAAACCTGAATATTATTTTATATATCTAATATTATAAATTAATATTAATGATATAGATATTCTAATAATTATACAATTTAATAACAGATTTAATGGAACTTTGTGGATCTACCCCTTGGTTTCTGCAAAATAATATAAAACACAAGATATAATCAAAATAAAATAGCAGTAGAAAGAGTTATTTAGGGTGCCAGGACTGATTCTTCATATTCATTCACTTGGTGACTGGACTTTCAATCTCAAGAGAATAACATTTCTCATCTGGTCTGGAAATAGACCTGGAACTACACAGCAACAGAAGAGAGAATAAATAATTGTATAATATATAATTATATTGGATTAATGTAATATATATATATATATATATATATATATATATATATATATATATATATATATATATATATATATAAAACCAGTTTTACAACTAATGGTAATATATAAGACCTTTACACATCATGCTTGTATAACTTAAGTTAACACTGCAACTAAAACTAGTAGATTCCTTCCTCACTTCAGAACAAAACATGAATTATAGAATAGCACTCCCAGCACCTAAGGCTGGGGAAACATGAGTGGAGTAGGGTGGGGAGGGGTCTGTGTCTGCAGGAGTATTAGGTCAGGTAGAGGCATGTGTTATTGGAAATTGAGGGCCCGGGAGGAAAAGGAGGGGCCACTCACCTTGTGGTCTAAGTGGAACGGATCCACCAACCCTCCCTTGTTGGTCATGGTTGTTTTGCGTGTTTTGTATTAAGTCTGTTCATTTATTACAAAAAAAAGCAAAAGCAGAAAAATAAATGATAATACAGTAAATGGGAACATATAAAAATATTCAGATGAAAAACAATGATGTGAACAGTGGAATTATGATATGTTTGTCAGAGCTGGGTGGAGTGGTTGTTTATGGTACAGACTAAGCCCATAACTATGAGGTTTGGGCATATTGCCCAGTTAGTAATTGGTGTTCAGCCTGCTCCGGCACGCTAGTGTTCGGAAGCATCTTGCGTGGTGAACGGTACTTGATACGGTACTGTGTCAGTTGTTCAACAGCAACAGGGGGTGACGAGTCACAGCAATACTTGAGGTTCTCTACATGGTACAGGCCACTCTGAGTTGGGTTTTTAACAATGTTGTATCATCAATAAAAGATGTGGCCTTATTCCTCCAGTAAATTATCAGTTGTCTTCCTTTGGCAGTAGGAGCTCATCGGGCCTACCCCATTCCTGTTTTGTTAATTATATTTGGTATTTACTTTTCTCAGTCACGCTTTTGATAAAAAAATGGGAAAATCTTTGTTAAATGACAAGTGCATATTTCAGTAGAATTGTGTTGTCTTACGTATCTGTTATAATTCAATGTTCCATTCCATGATCCAGCTTTAAAAACGATAAAATTAAAGTCATAATCATTAGTGATGTTTTTAATTATGTATAATTAAAAAAAAATTAAATGAGATAATTAATCATTCTACAAACACGTTACTGAATGTTGCTGGTCTGAAAATGACCACCGACCCCATTGCTCCCTTGTAGAGGGTGTATTCTATCTGTCCACTCTTTATGTTCTATACCTCAGATATTATGTTATCATATTACAACATCAAAAATCATCTGTAAACTGTGGGGGGAAAATTGGACCCAATCATGTATCAACCATTTACAGTACTGAACACAAATAGCCGATACAAAAATAAAATAGCAAATGCATGTACTGTACTATTAAAAACATCACTCGCCTTCTTCTCCAGAAATCAACAACATGTTAACATAAATCTTTAATGTCGTCTTTACCAAGTAATAGAAAAAACTAGTGTCATCTATTGATTATAATAGAAAAATCATATAATCTTATCAAATAGCCAATAGAAAAAACACTGCGTTTTAAAGCTAAAATTAAAAATGGGCAGAGATTATGACTCGTTCTTTATACATCTCTCAAAAATTCATTTTTAATAATAAAAATGGTAAAACTTCTAGCAATTGGATACACAAAAAGCTGACCGCATGTTTTCATGGACTTCAAAATCCAAACATCACACTTCTTTCTGCAACTACCATTTCATTAATTGAATTAGTGTGACAAATAATCTGCAAAAATACCGTAACACAATATCGTGCACAATCAGCCATTTTTTTATTTGTATAGAATTCCCAAAATAAACGACACTCCATAACGTGTCTTGGTGCTTATGAAAACTATTTATGGTGGTTTGTAATTGATCTTACATGGATACGCAAGTTGGTATTTGCGTTTAAATATGTTAAGAAATTCTCTACACTAACTGCAGTTTTTTTCCTCAGTGTTCACTCGTACAAGGACAAAGTCAGATGCTCATAGTTTCTATGCTTGTCTTCTATATAATTACTTGCAAACATCTTTAGGTATTGAAACACATTAACATAAATAGACCAATAATGATAAACATATCATATATCATCATACCATCCAGTCATGATCTGACATGACATAATATTGTGTGTAATAGGGAAAAACTGAATGAACCTAATAGATTGACAACATGAAATGAACATTCATGTACGGTATAATTGTAGAAATTTTCAATAAGCGCTTGGCATGAAAGTTTAATATGAACCATACTGTAGTAAGTGAAATATGGAATGAAAAAAGAAAATGATCAGGGACAATGCAGTAAAAAAAAAAAGGTTATTGTGGTGTATTTGACAAACATGAAGCTGTCGGCCTCATCAAATATTGATTATTCTGCAAATTCATCTCTAACTTTAATTACACATGCACACACTAGTGGCAAACAACTTCCTTTAAAAGCTTTGTCACCACTTTAGAGGTCAGATTCATCAAGCGTCCATCAAGCATTAATTGTCTTGAATGTCAGTTAATGCCGGATCCGGTGACATACTGTACCTCACATCAAAGCTTGATGAATCTTCCTCTAAGTTTGAAAGGCTTACCCTCAGCCTTGTGGCTGAGGGAACATCTGACCTAGGAAGATGACCCCATACTATCAGGGCCCAGAACCATCCAGAGATGGGAACCATCTGAACCCTTGCACCGCTGTAAAGACCATCATGCAGTGACTGCTAAATAAAACCCTTTGTTAATAATACACCAGCCTGGATTGAGTCAGTGAATGGTGTGTATGGAAGATGTGCTTCAGAGAGGACTATCTCTTGTACTACCAAAGCCCCCTGAAGCTGGAGGTGCTGAACACCAAAGGAAAGAACTACAGATGACATCAAAAGCCTGTCCTGATCTCCTTATCATCGCAGATCAGCTCAGCTCCCCTGAACCTACAGGTATGCCTCAGCACTACACGGTAGCCACAGAGTAAATCTCCCAGAAGGTGGGGGAAACAGTGCTACATATAAATTCGGGTAATTATTGCGCTCTGGAGTTGTATATATCTGATTTGACACCCTTGTTTGGAGGAACAGCATCTTTTCCAGTGGCTGTATGATTATTACAATTTAAGTGTTTTTTCACCTTTATGGTTTTTTTATACCACTTAAAGCTGCAGTTGTCTTTTTTTTTTTTTTCTTTACTTCAATAGTTTCATGTGGGCAATCTCTACTTACCTAAAGAACTGCATAGCTGCAAGTCAATTCGTTCTCCATGTATTGATCGGCGAAATTTTGTGACATCATTAGAGCTGGCATATGTTTTTCTTCTGCTTCTGTCACTCAGTGGAAGCTCATGAATATTCATGAGCACTCCTGCACTGACATGTGCTAGAGGGAGGGCAGGGCTGACAAAGGGGTGTGCCAGGGCTTGTGACAGGACATGAAGGGGCAGTGCCTTAGCAAATGGCTGTTAAAATAGAATACAAGAAAATTGGTCTTTCAAAGTTGTTTTTTTAAAAACAGAAAATGCTAAAAGTATTTTTTCTTACTACAGAACTGAAAAAAAAACACGCATGCAGGATATTGACTGAACTGCAGCATTAAGAGATTTTATGCGCTTGTTATTTTGTGCACCATAGTCTATGCTTGGTGTCTGAGACACAGGGAGATGACGTGACTTGCACAAAGTCATAAGGAGCCACCATTTGAATCTGGCTCCCCTGCTTTAAAGTAAGCATATTTGTTAACAGTCAGTATTTTACTCACTGACACTGATTCAGCCCTCGTGACCTACATAATTATATTTTGCTTATTTTTCATTCTTTGCAGATATAAAAACCATTTAAAGATATTTACAGTAAAATGACCCGTATTTTGTCATTTGGTAAGTGATTTAGATACATTGCAACCCCTCATCCCTACTTTTCTCTTGACAATCACCTTCTGCAGTATTTCCCAACTAGGAGGGCCCATTAGACTTGCATGGGGGACTCACTGACAGACGTTAGATCCACTCTGGGACCTGCAGAAAGAGGAAAAGAAAAGAGAGGACATTTCAGCTAAAAATAGACAGAAAGATTGGGTGACAAAGTGTCAGCAAGAATTGCAGTTTTCCTGTATCGATATCCCAATATGAAACCCTTTATGTTTCAAATGTAATCTTTTTTGGGGCACCACCCCCGAACTCTTGATAATCTTTTCTTGTGCACTGAGTACAGGTTGGAGGGTTGAAAGGCAAAACAAAGGCTTTTGCAATGGGACGGAGGCAGTTTAAAAAGATTTTCATCCTCTGCCCTACTGTTTCCAGTTGATTGCAGATAGAGATCTGTCCACTAGAGGGTAGGCTCTAGCTATACTTATTTGTCCTGCATGTGGCAAACATTGTGCTTTATCAAGAGAGGAGTAAAGCATATAGGTTTGGATTGGGTGGTTTAGGCCGCGTCCATGCTCTGCACGACTGCGCTTGTGACGGTGCGCGGCGCAAATAAAATGCAGGGGATCTATGGGGCTGGCCATAGTGCGCACGAGCACGCACACGAAGAAGCGGCAGATATTTCAGCCGACAAAAGATTTTGATTTTGTCACTCGACCTCCGGGTCACGTGAGCGGTTCACCCAATGAGGGCGAACCAGCCTTTTGATGCCACGCCTCCTCCACGCCTCCCCGTCGCTGTGGATGCCAGTCCACAGATTGCTCGGCCGACAGGCGCGGTCGACGCCATGCGCTCCATCTCACGAGCGCGCCCACTGTATCCGAGGCCTTACACCCACGAAAGTTGAGTCATAGCAAACCCCCTTTCGACCAAAGTGAAGTAAAAGCAGCATCTTTATAGAAAAAAATGAATACCTGGATTCAGTAGTTCTCAACCTGTCAACAGGACCCTGAGCTAGAACCGTTTTTTGAGGCAACCGCACGCAGTGGACTATAAAAAAAATCATACTATATTGATATTTCCATTTTCAGCTTTTAAAGAAGAAGGTTATCCATATAACACTCTTTAATTGAGAACATTTTGGATTTATTTGGTATGGTGAACTATTCTTGTTACAGCCTGCACTACTGGTCTTGATATATGAGGCACAAAGCTCAAATGAAATAATAATAATATTTTTTCTTATATAGTGTTGACAGTTTAAGCAGCATTTTGAATTTTGCAGGCACAACGAGGCCATACCCTGTAAAGCTCCAAATCCAATTTTGGTGCCTGTGGCACAGGGAGATAAAGTGACTTTCCCGAGGTCACAAAGAGAATTGGTACTGAGATTCGAAGAGGGTCAATCTGCTTCAGAGGCAGTGACATGAACTGAATGAATTGTAATGATTTATTTAAAAGGAAATAAGACAGCAACAAAACAAAAGTAATAATTCCTTGTGGGAGGTCTGTTCCTTCACAACCCTCTTACCCCAGTCCACGGGGGTGGGGGGGAAGGGGGACCCTGTAGGCAGGGAAAGCAGCCAATACAGAGTTCAGGTCAAGCCAGGGCCGCAAGTTCAATTTATTCAACCTTTTGAGTGGCAAAGGGGATTGTGGCCCAGCTACCACATACTGACCATGACTGATACAATGCTTATTACCCTAGAACATTAGTTATTCAAAATATTCATTACTGTCTTTAAATAAAGACATATGAGACAATTTGGAAATTTGGATTAAAATGGCCAGAGTTTCAACGAAAAAACAATAAATATTAGCCTGATTGCAAGACCCCAAAAATTGCCACTAGCCATGAGAGGTCACAACCAACTTCTCTGCCTTCCAGCAAGGGCATGGTACCAATTCCCCAAATAATACAGACAAAGAATGGATAACATCCATTTCCAAACCAAACAATGCCTTATGAATCCATTTAGTCAAGGTCCCACCAATGCAGGACATAAGTGGCATTTAACATGCTTATTTAAACAACTTAATTTAATTTTGACTATTTTTTCTCTCTTTTATATATTTTCGTGTACATGATGTTTTAAATAAAACCATCCGAATGCATATAGCACAATACACAAAGAAAATGAGAAGGTGGTAGCTGCTTTAGACGTGATACTTCTTTTGTGGCACCTACAGAGTTTTTATGGGAAAAATCTCGTTGCTTGTAACGAAAATGCTTAACGGAATTTGTGTCATGACCTGGTGATGATGACGCATGCGTAGAAGGGGACTCCGCGCATGCGCCGAAGTGGCCCTCGGACTCCACGCATGTGCAGAAGGGGCCGCTGGACTCCGCGCATGCGCAGAAGGGGCCGCTGGACTCTGCGCATGCGCAGAAGGGCTGCCGGACTCTGCATCCCTCTACAGCCCCTACCGCATCCCGGACAAGATTGGGACCCCCACGGAGGCAAGACTGAAGGACCAGAGCCGTCCCCGAAAGCTTCGGGGGAAAACAAAAAACAAACAAGAAGATAAGAATACCCTGTGAAGCTTAGGTGGGCAGCCAAAACCGCGCTGCAGAGGCCCTTAGAACCCGATCTGTGACCGCAGCGGTGAGAGGGCACTTACTACTGCTCAGGAGGGTGGGAGGTCTGGGCCCATGGTGAGTGGCTGCTCCGGCTGCAGGGGAAGAGCCATCAGCACCCGCTGGCAGGGGACAGCAAGAGACCCGCACCTGCATGTGTGCTGCGGGGAGAGACAGAGGAATCTTCATAGGCCCCACTTCGCATGGTGCAGGAGGAGAAACCCCCACGTGGACACTGGTAAGCCCCTATCTCCTGTAGAGTGTGGGAGTGATACCACAACATGGTCTCCAGGCAAGATTGGAAATTTGGGGGTAAAGAAGTTATTAACCTATAAAGGGAATAATTATATCTGAGGGAATGGGCAAGAAATATGTGCAGAACGGTCAATGTTAACATGTAAGTGCAAGTGAAAGGTGAAGCCCTGGGGAAAGCAAGATATATCATACTGAAGAAAGCCAGAAGATTAAACCTATTTCATCTACCCTCTATTATTGAGCTGCCATTGTCTCTTGGGTGGTGCAAGGAAAGTGAGTGCAAACCCAAAAATACATAATAAATATTAAAATATAAAAAAATATATAAAAAATAAATATCACCAAGAGGAGATGCAGCTGGTGTGAGGGATTTCTCAATCCCTCAAGGTAACATCTGGAGGAGGACACGAAGCGCAAGAACTCCTCTCACAGGTGGAGAAATATCACAGGAAATCAGGTAACGCTGTAGGCAGCATATGTAGGAAGGAAAAAAGAAAAATATAGTGCAACACAGTTTTAATGGACAAACAATACTAGCGCAGGGAGCTCCAATTCACTCACATGCTCCAGAATAAAAAATGGCAGTTTAACCACTCTGGGTTCAGGAACGACGCAGCTGTGCTTGGCTCTACTCAGCTTTACTCGTCTCTCGCTTCCGCACTCGGGCAGGATCTGACAACCCGGACCTGCTCTTTCAATCCTCCACTGGTAAGGGAGGGATCATCTGGCTCCATAGTTGGTGTCAGCGCGAGATTTTTCAGCGGGGAGACGCAGAGAAAGGAACAACTGACGGCACAGCAGAGAGTCTGAACTGTTTCACAGGTCAAAGTGCATATGATATCCCTACGCGTTTTATCCGAATGACCGGACTTCTTCAGGGGCCATTCGGATGAAACGCGTAGAGATATCATATGCGCTTTGACCTATGAAGCAGTTCAGACTCTCTGCTGTGCCGTCAGCTGTTCCTTTCTCTGCGTCTCCCCGCTGAAAAATCTTGCGCTGACACCGACACCAACTACGGAGCCAGACGATCCCTCCCTTACCAGTGGAGGATTGAAAGAGCAGGTCAGGGACGTCAGACACCGCCCGAGTGCGGAAGCAAGAGACGAGTAAAGCTGAGTAGAGCCAAGCAGAGCTGCGTCGTTCCTGAACCCAGAGTGGTTAAACTGCCATTTTTTATTCTGGAGCATGTGAGTGAATTGGAGCTCCCTGCGCTAGTATTGTTTGTCCATTAAAACTGTGTTGCACTATATTTTCTTTTTTCCTTCCTACATATGCTGCCTACATCGTTACCTGATTTCCTGTGATATTTCTCCACCTATGAGAGGAGTTCTCGCGCTTTGTGTCCTCCTCCACATTGTCTCTTGAACGGGAACATTTTTGACATTTTGCAGATAAATGGATAAATTCCTCCTGCAAACACCTTCAGAGATGAAAAAAGGTTTGTCAAAATCCACCAATCCTGAAAAACACACACACAAAAAAAAACAATTGAAAATGGCAGCTGAGAACTCAAGCATCAGCTCATCTGAATCTGGCGTTCATCTTGAATCTATGTCAGGACCAGGGGTATAGGGTATCACTAACTCTCCCCCAAGGGGAAGAGGAACAGGGTAGTCCAAGCTCCAGGCAATAATATGTGATCCCTGCCTCTCTCAAGTGGGGAGAGGCACTACTAAATTTGGGGCGGCACTGCCCTTAAGTACAGCTAGGAGGGGGGCAACAGGTCTGTCCATTGATTGGACATGCTCAGGCCTGATGTTACCACCTCCCACTGTCACTCAAGTGCAGCACCAAGGAGGGGGAAACCCCCATGTTGACTACTGGCAGCCTGATTCTTCCAGGGTTTACTGCCAAAAGTAGGGCAGGTTAGTAGCCAAAGGTTACATGGCTACACACAAAAATTAAGAAACCATATCTACCGGTTCACCTGACATATATTAAGAAATCTCTGAGGTTGGTTGATCCTTGGAGAACTCTTTATCACCTGGATAGGGAATACTCACATTTCTCAGGTACACGACTCATTCAGACTATCTGATGGTGGTGGCTAACAATAAACAACACATAGATAACCTACTCTACTGATGGGATACCCAATATGGCTCACTACCGATATGTGAAGCGACTGCAAGACAGCCTGCACCGTGCATATTAGCTAGCGGAAAGGACCACGGCCCAGTTAAATGCCAATAACAAGCGGAGATATGATCACTGGGTCCGCTATCGAGAGCTTCGGCCCGGAGACGCCATTTTCTTACACAATTTGAGGCTCCCCAGCAAACACAAGCTGGCCGACCGCTGGAGAGGACTCTTTGAAGTAGAGTCCCAGATGCCGGGCCTCCCTGTGTACCGTATACGTGACGCAGAGGGCAGGGTAAAGGTCTGGCACCAAAACCACTTGTTGCCCATACCACAAGTGGGAGAGAGTGAATTAGAACCAGAGACTATAGTGACCAACAATGAGCCCGAAGAGTCTACAGAGACTCCAGTTTCAGTAACTGACAGTACTCCAGATCTTTTGGAGGGAACCTCCTCCGATTTCACCGGAGGCTGGTGGGCACCTCCCGAAGGAGCACCGGGTAATGGGCCTGAGCCTCAAGTACCTTCACCAGTGGCTTCAACAAGTCGCCCCCTTGATCACAAAAGTCCTAGTTTCGTGCCCAATAGAAACTTTGTTTGGTCAAGCAGAAACTTTGTTCAGCCCAGTCCACCCATAATGAGAGAGTCGGGGGCCTCAAGCCCAAGATCACCTTTCCTACTATGAAGATGCTGAGACAGAGACTTGCAGGAGTCAAAGAGTGAGGCGCCCTCCCACTAGAGTGGCTTAAGATCAGTTAGGGGCACCCCACTATGAGTCTCAGCAGCCGGCTAAAGCTAAGCTGGCCTCTGTTATCAATATGTTTACAGAGTTATATAATATTGTTTAAAGTGCATGTGATAAGTTGTTCATATTATGCCTTGCATTTTTATTATATAACTTGTGTTGTGTTACGCTGTTCCCAAGCAGGAACGTTGGTATTTTCACCAGGGGGAGTATGTAGCCAGGTCTTTCCCTTGCGTCTTTTTCTTATGTCCCTGACCTCCGATGCATCGGGTGGCACTGCGGGGAAGTACGGAGCGGTGATCAGATCGCCGGAGGCTCCGGCGGCTCCCTCTGCAGGACGCCGCAATTTTGTGTATTGCACCGCGCATGCACGAAGCTGGCGCCCACGCAGAACAGTCTCTTTAGCCGGCGGCCATTCCAGGGAAGCGCACCCATGCGCAGAAGATAGCACAAGCGGTGGCCAGTGCAGGGAAGAGGCTCCGCGAGGACTACAGCCCCCAGCATGCATAGGGGCAGGCAGTCAGGTGCTCAAACACAGCCAAAAGGGCTGCAGCATTCACCGAGGACTGCAGTTGATACATTTGGCGCTTTAGGACCACGCCAGTCAGAGCTGGGATGCCATCAGGGTAGGGTGTATGTTTGTAGGGGTCTGTGACTCCTGCACTAGGCCAGATACCCCCTCAGGTCCCAGCAAGGCCCCGACTCCCCTGTCTAGCTTGTGGTTGCTGCAGGGACAGGCCCATAGATAGGGACACCGTCTGTAACGCTTGGCCTGCCCACAAGCCAAACGAGACCCCGGGACTGAGGTGGAAAGGAGAAATACCACACACCCAACAGTAAACGGGGGCACGGCCGGAGTGTGGAAGTAGCGTAGTTGGTCCAGGAAACAAAACTAGAAAGAGTACAGTACTTGCCAACTCCAGCGTCGAAGGGTAAAGTCCGTAAGCCAATGGTCAAGGTGTAGGGAGAGCAGTGTGGTAGAGTGTCCGTAAGCCTGGGTCGTGGAGCGTAGAGAGCAGCGTAGTAGAGTGTCCGTAAGCCTGGGTCGTGGAGCGTAGAGAGCAGCGTAGTAGAGTGTCCGTAAGCCTAGTCCAAGGGATATAGAAGATTGCAAGGTAGAGAGTCCGAAGCCAAATCCAAAGGGTACCAGAGAGCAGCGCAATCAAAGTCCAAAGCCAAGGGTCAAAATCCAGGGAGGTCAGCAGGGAATCCAGGGACAGGAGCTGAACCACAAGAGAGCCAGGCAGAAGCAGACAGCACCAAGGTACAGAAGCTATGCAGAGCAATGTGGTAATGGTGAGGGGAGACTAAATAGCGGGCTGGGGCCTATCAGAGGAAAGGGAGGAGCGGAGGTGCGGCCCAAGGGAAGCCCTGATAGGGGAGAAGAGTCTGGGGGGTGGACCTGGTGGAGCAGGGGCAGGGAAACGCGCCGATGCGCGCGCCGCACCAGAGGAGGCGGGGTCAGGTTCCCTGTGCCAGGAAAGGGAAGCCTGGGTCCGCGCACGCCCGTAAGGGTGACACGTGCGACCCGGAAGTGCGGGAGCAGCCGCGGGGGAGACGCCGAGGGCCGGGGCATGCCGCCGGGGACCAGAGGCAGCGGGGAGAAAAGGTAAGGAGGCACTGGTAGCGGGAGTCCCCGCAGCGTGGGTCCTTACAGTATCCCCCCCTCGAGGGTCGGACTCCGGACGATCCATCCACGGTCTGAAAGGAAATTTTTGGTGGAATCGTTTGAGTAGAGCTGCAGCGTGAAGATCGGCATGCGAAACCCAAGAATGATCCTGAGGTCCGTATAATTTCCAGTGGACCAAAAACTGGAGTTTGCCCCTGGAGATGCAAGAGTCAATGATGGACTGAATTTCAAACTCCTGTTGTCCTGGTACAATGGCGGGAGGAGGCCGAAGTGAAGGATAAGCAAATTGTGTGCCTTGGATGAATGGTTTCAACAGTGAGACGTGGAAGACGGGTGAAATCTTCATGGAGGGAGGCAAGCGAAGCTGATAGGCCACAGGATTAACCTGTCTCAGAATAGAGAAAGGGCCCAGAAACCTGGGAGACAGTTTAGGGGTTGGGGCCTTCAGTTTAATGTTTTTAGAAGAAAGCCAGACCTTCTCTCCAGGTACGAACTTGTGAGCCTCCCGACGGAGCCTATCTGCTTGTCTCTTCTGTCTAAGGACATATTCCTGTAAAGCTGTTTGGATCCTCCTACATGACCCCTGTGAGGTGGTTAACCTATCATCTGCTGCAGGAACTCCGGACCTGGATGAATGCATGGGTAAGCGGGTAGGATGAAATCCATAGTTTACAAAAAACGGTGATTCTTGAGTGGACTCATTCTTGAGAGAGTTAATCGCAAATTCCGCCCAAGGAAGTAACTCAGCCCAATTATCCTGAGCATCGGAAGAAAAACAACGCAAATACTGTTCGAGGGACTGGTTCATGCGTTCAGTCTGCCCATTCATTTGGGGGTGATAGCCTGAGGAAAAAAGAAGGGTAATGCCCAGCCTCTGGGAAAATACACGCCAGAACTTCGAAACAAATTGAGTACCACGATCCGAGACAATGGACCACGGAACGCCATAAATACGGAAAATTTATTTTACAAAAATATCAGCCAAAGTACTAGAATTGGGTAGACCCTTGAGGGGAACAAATTGAGCTTGCTTGGAGAATCTGTCAACAACCACTAGAATAGTAGTCATACCATTAGAAGGGGGAAGATCCACGATGAAGTCCATAGCAATGTGACTCCAAGGACGGTCCGGGACCGGAAGAGGTTGTAAAAGACCAGAAGGCTTTTGACGGACAGATTTATTTTGGGCGCAGACTGGGCAAGAGGAGGTGAAAGCTCTAATGTCCTTTACCATATTGGGCCACCAAAAAGTTCGCCAAATCAGATCCCTAGTCTTCTTAAAGCCGGGATGGCCGGCAGATCTGGAGGAGTGACCCCATTCAAGAATTTTAAGATGAAACCGTGGGGGTGCATAAAGATGTCCATCGGGAACCTCTAGACCTTCGGAGACCTGTGCTTGAGTCTCCAAAATCTTATCCATTATGTCAAAGGAGGCGGCAGAGAAACAATGGGGGGGGGGGCAGAATACTCTCCGGGACGTCCTGTGACCTCTCCTCAGTGATGAACTGACGGGACAATGCATCAGCTTTGATATTCTTTGTCCCCGGAATATAAGAGATGACGAAGTTAAACCTTGAGAAGAACAATGCCCAACGAGCTTGACGGGGCCCAAGACGACGAGCACCTTCAATGTAAGAAAGATTTTTGTGGTCCGTCAGGATCAGAATGGGTTCCTTGGTTCCTTCCAGAAGACGTCTCCATTCTTGTAATGCCATCTTGATGGCCATCAACTCCCTATTCCCCACGTCGTAATTTCTTTCTGCTGAAGAATTTTTTTTGGAAAAAAACCCACAGGGGTGGAGTTTATCTTCGGGGGTGGTTCTTTGAGAGAGAACCGCACCGGCTCCCACGTCGGAAGTGTTAACTTCCAAGGTAAAGGGGAGGGTGGGGACAGGATGTCACAGAATGGGGGCCGAAACAAAGGCTTTTTTTAAGAGACTCAAAGGCCTGGCTCTCCTCCAATGGCCAAGAGGAAGGATCAGCCCCTTTCTTGGTAAGGGCCGTAATAGGTGCTACCAAAATAGAAAATAGCAATAAATTTCCTATAATAATTTGCGAAGCCAAGAAAACGCTGAATCGCCTTCAAGAGTTAGGTTGTGGCCACCCGAGTACAGAATTGAGCTTCTCCGGATCCATCGTGAACCCCTTGTCCAAGACAATGTATCCCTGGAAGGTAGTTGAGGATTGATGAAAGACACACTTCTCCATCTTGGCGTAGAGCTTGTTGGCCCGTAAACGAGAGAGCACCATCTTGGTATGGATAATGTGTTCCTCGAGGGTCTTGGAAAAAATGAGGATATCAAAGTAGATAATCACGAAAGAATTCAAAAGATCACGAAAAACCTCATTCATAAAGTCTTGGAAGACAGCCGGGGCATTGCACAACCCAAACGTCATCACCAGGTACTCATAGTGACCACTGCGCGTGTTGAACTCGGTCTTCCACTCGTCGCCACGAATCAGGTTATACGCTCCCAGTAAATCAAGTTTAGAAAAAATCGTCGAGCCCTGCAGCCTATCAAAGAGCTCGGGGATAAGAGGCAAAGTGTAGCGATTCTTGATGGTAATCTTATTTAGGCCACGGAAATCGATGCACGGGCGAAGCGTCCCATCTTTCTTTTTTACAAAAAAGAATCCTGCTCCGGCGGGAGATGTGGATTTCCGGATGAAGCCTTTTTGAAGGTTCTCTGTGATATACTCGCCATGGCCTCCGTCTCAGGCAAAGATAATGGATATGACCTGGCTTTGGGAAAAGGGGCACCCGGAATTAAGTCAATCGGGCAGTCGAAAGGGCGATGAGGGGGAAGATCCTCGGATTTGGTCTTACTGAAGACATCCAGGAACTCCGAATAAACGTCCGGTAGGGGGGCGTCTTGCGGGGGAACGGTTTCCAAGACGGCCAATACCACAGCGGACGGAGGAGGCAATTCCACATGGGGTGATCTCCATTGAACGGGGAACTCGGCAGTCCAATCGATAATGGGATTGTGAAGTTGTAGCCATGGTAAGCCCAGAATGAGTTGCACCGAAGGGGAATGGATGACATCAAAAGAAATGAGTTCCAAATGTCTATCCTTCATAGAAAGTTCAATGGGAAGTGTCTCCAAGGAAATAAAGGCTGGTTGAGGAGGTCGCCATCGATAGCCTCCAACCCGACCGGAATGGCCTCCTCCCAGAGAGGAATGTTGTACTGGATAGCAAAAGCCTGATTCATGAAATTCCCTCCGGATCCAGAATCGAGGAAGGCCAGAGCGGGGATTTGAACGCTGGCGTACTTAAGGAAGACAGGCAGTAAGATGTGCTTGTGGAGATCCTGTGCGGGAGGGGGGGAAGAAGAGATGGTACCCAGTGAGATCCCCTCATACCTCACTGGGTGTTACCGTTTCCCGGCCTCAAGGGACAACGCGGCAGGTTGTGCCCAGCAGATCCACAATAGAAGCACAGGCTCTCGCTCCTCCGACGTAGTCGCTCCGTAGAAGAAAGTTGATGGCTACCCAGTTGCATGGGTTCAGGAGCGTCCGATGTTGGTAAAGCAAGAGCAGGAGACCTGGAAGCAGAAGGCATAGAAACAGAAGTACAAGAACGTTGACGTTCAGCCCGCCTTTCCAGAAGTCGTTGATCCACCCTGATGCACAAAGGGGCACGCCCGGAGTGTGGAAGGAGCGTAGTTGGTCCAGGAAACAAAAATAGAAAGAGTACAGTACTTGCCAACTCCAGCGTCGAAGGGTAACGTCCGTAAGCCAATGGTCAAGGTGTAGGGAGAGCAGCGTGGTAGAGTGTCCGTAAGCCTGGGTTGTGGAGCATAGAGAGCAGCGTAGTAGAATGTCCGTAAACCTAGTCCAAGGGATATAGAGGACTGCAAGGTAGAGAGTCCGAAGCCAAATCCAAAGGGTACCAGAGAGCAGCGCAATCAAAGTCCAAAGCCATGGGTCAAAATCCAGGGAGGTCAGCAGAGAATCCAGGGACAGGAGCTGAAACACAAGAAAGCCAGGCAGAAGCAGACAGCACCAAGGTACAAAAGCTATGCAATGTGGTAATGGCGAGGGGAGACTAAATAGTGGGCTGCTGCCTATCAGAGGAAAGGGAGGAGTGGAGGTGCGGCCCAAGGGAAGCCCTGATAGGGGAGAAGAGTCTGGGGGGCGGACCTGGTGGAGCAAGGGCAGGGAAATGCCCCGATGCGCGCACCGCACCAGAGAAGGCGGGGTCAGGTTCCCGGCGCCAGGAAAGGGAAGCCTGGGTCCGCGCGTGCCCGGAAGTGCGGGAGCAGCCACGGGGGAGACGCCGAGGGCAGGGGCACGCTGCCGGGGACCAGAGGCAACGGGGAGAAAAGGTAAGGAGGCACTGGTAGCGGGAGTCCCCGCAGCGCGGGTCCTTACACCGCCCCTTTAGAACTGAAAGTAAGGGACACAGTCTGGACGCGGCTGCATCCTGATTACAGGTGGTCTGGGACCAAACACCTGCAGCAAAGAGACTATCTTCATTGTGGGACACTCCAACTGGATGCCACCCCACGTGGAGGCGGACGACTTCATCGCTGGATCAGTGGATCCAATCTACACTGTTGTCGGCGCGCCCGGGTGCTGGAGCACCCATCAGGTACCTAACTACACCAAACTTACACCTATTCTAGTGGGCAGCACTGTCTCACACATTGGGGTGGGTGTGGGACTCTGAGGACACGGTGTTGGGAACACGGTGAGGGGTTGCGGCCGTGCGAGGCCTGGAGGGTAGCTGTACCTTATTAGTGTTCATTATTAACGTTTATGATATATCTGCTATACGTGTTATTAGTAAAAGCTGTTATTCTATACTGTGTGTGTTTATTGGTTCCTGTGAGGGGCTCCTCCCACTACGTTAGGATCCCTCGCAGGCTGCACCGAGACGTTAAGTATATCACCCCAGGCTCCCAGTGGCGGAGGCTTAGGGCTGTTCTATACTGTGTGTGCTTGCTACGCCGTGCGCGCGCAGCAGTTTTAGTTGGCTGAGGTTAGCCAGCCTTTCTATAATGGTGCCGCGCCGGCAGTGAGCGTGGAACCGGCCGACAGGGAGGAAAATGAAGAAAGTAAAGAATTTGCGCAGCTACCGCCATTGAAATTTATGTATATGTGTGTATATGTATGTATGTGTGTATGTATGTATGTATGTATGTATGTGTGTATGTGTGTATGTGTGTATGTATGTATGTATGTATGTGTGTGTGTGTGTGTGTGTGTGTGTGTGTGTGTGTGTGTGTGTGTGTATGTATGTATGTGTGTGTGTGTGTGTGTGTGTGTGTGTGTGTACAATGTTAATAAACAATTTATTAAAGTATTTACTTATTTCAAAACTTATTTAACACACACACATACACATACATACAGTACCTCACTCGCTCACAGCATACATACAAAAAGTGTGCGGCACGTGCACGCGCGTTCGCACAGGCACACATGCGCACACAGCTGCACACACTATAGAACGGCCCTTAGGCCCTCTGTGAGCCAACAGGTAACGGCAGCACCAGTAGCCTTCTTGTTTAGGGGGAAATAGGGTTACAGTGGCAAGATCAGATATTTCTGAAATAAAATCATTCAACTTCTGAGCAGCCTGTTAAACAGGAAAATAAGTACGGATTATAGGCCTTTATTGTTTGGGGTTATGACTCCCTGGCGTACCCTTCCAAACCCAGATCAAGCCTTAATAGATCTCATTCTCCTTTCTGCAAAAAGTGTATTATGGACTGCTGGATTATATTTAGCCCCCCCTCCCTCCATCGCCCCAACTGAAGTATACTATGAAAATGTGCCTAACAGACAAGAATGAATCCACAGATGGATTGAGTTTTCAAAGTGATGGACAAATGCAAGGTTCTGGGTCAAGGGCGATAAAGAATTATCTAGAGGGAGGCTGTATAGAGTCTTAATTTACAAGTGTTGTACAAATTCAAATTACAGTTACCTCACGAGTTGGTTCAATGCTGGTACTAGTGTTTTATTTATATTTGTATGTATGTATGTATGTATGTATGTATGTATGTATGTATGTATGTATGTATGTGTAGCGAAGTGCACCTGCCTATAGCCTTCTACTGGCCACAACACTATTAATCCTGATAGGAACAGGCAGTGTTGGGGTTAAAATCCTACGCAGGGCCTAGCCTGCAGTTGAAGCCTGGATGGGTACTATGTTGCTTTATCCAGGGGCAGGTCTAAACCAGCAGTTTTAGTGTCATACCTGGGGAAGGTTCTGACTGGATCATATGTATATGGTGTGATGCCTGTCAGTATCTAGACCTGCCCTGTTATGGGGCGGGGTTACAAGCCCTTCCCCCCAACACCCCCGTATAAAAGCCGACACTCCACCAAATTGAGGTTGGTGATGATTATGGGACAATGTGATACCCTTTTCTTTACAAGAGGGTCAAGTAGATTGGGAGGGGCTCTTGGGGCCTCAAGCCCCATGGGTCTGCTCCAGGGCTGAAGAACTATCATGCTGCTATGCAATAAACCTACCGTTGGACCAACTATGGTGTCTGGTTATTGGAGAGAAGTATTGCCTGTGGGGACCATCCTGCATTCAGCAGGATCCTCATGGGTTGGAGGCACTGCACAATAAAGAGATGGAGAAACCTTGCCCTGTTGCTGCTCCCAAATTCCAACTGCAGAGCCACTCAGACATCCTGAACCAGCACGTGAGCGACAGCACCGGGGACAATACCCATGTAGTTGCCAGATCTTCCGAGGCAGGGGGGAACCGGTACTACATATGCTTAGGTTAAGATATATTCCTGTGTCTCATCCTAATCCGTAGATCCTCTTAGAGGCAATAAGTTTTGTTTTTTGTTTAAAAGTTTGTTTGTGTAGCCAGGGCCTCTGTTTGGGTCTTGTGTGCCTCCTTCTTACCTTTGCTGGGGCTGGAGGGGTGCGCGGGTGCACCTGGCCAGTGCCGGGGGTTGCGGCGAGTTGTAGTGGCGACCCGGTCACCAGAGCACTCCGGCGGGATGCCGGTAAGGGCATCGCAATTTTAGAATAACCGCGCATGCGAAGTAACAGTTTGCACATGTACAAGGGGTGTTCAGAGTAACGGCAGCCATCTTTGTACTCCTCTGGCATGCGCAGTACATACGCAGTTGGCTTTCTTCCAATTCTTTGTTAAAAAGCTTTTCCACTTGAACAGAAAGGTGTTATGGCAGTGCAGGACTGAGACACCAAACTACTGTATGTAGCCATGCCATCTATGGCTACTAATCTGCTTTTCCTCCTGGCAGTAAGTCCTGGTACAAGCAGGCCTTGCCAGTAGTTGATATGGGGTTTCCCCCTCCTTGATGCTGCACTGAAGTGACAGCGGGAGGCAGTAAAATCAGGCCTGAGCATGACCAATCATGGGACGGACCTGGTGCCCTCCTCCTGGCTGTACTTAAGGGCAGTGCTGCTCCAAATTTAGTAATGCCTCTACTCCCTTGAGAGAGGCAGGTCACACAGTCAAGAGCCTGATTATTGGGCCTTCTCTGGTCCTCTTCCCTTCAGGGGAGAATGAATGTTTACCATACCTCTGCCCCTGCAAGAGGGGCAGGAAAGAGCCAGGACAGCTGTGGGGGCCTGTGACCGTAGTGGTTGTCCAGGGACCATCCTTCAGTGGGTAGCTGACAGTTGCTGCAATGGACAGAACCCTGCCTTGTTACTGTGCTGTACAGTGAGAACAATAAACCGTTCCTGTTGTTATACCTGCTGCCTGGTGTGTGACCTTACTGGGGGAGGGGAAATCGTTCTACCGTGGGAGATCACCTTCAGTTCCCTGGAGCCTACAGCAGATGGAGGCGCTGCACTGCTAAAGGAGATATGTAGGGTACTTAACCCCAGAAGCCTAGTCCTGTGTCCCCACTACTACCGGCGGACGACTCAGCCCTCCTGTTACCAGCAGGTATCATGCACCACACGAACCGTAATGGCCAAATCTCCCACCAGGTGGGGGAAACACTGTTACATGTACATCAAGTTTGTTCAATAAGGGCCACTAGCATGGGCCCTGTATATGGGGTCTGTTTAGAACAAATTCCCAGCTGAAAAACTGGTGCAAAGAACAGCTCCATATTTATGAAAAGACAAGTCCCATTGAGAAGTGGTATTTGTTTTTGTTGCCGTTTTACCCTGGTTTTGCAGCCGCCATTTTAAAAATACCGCGCATGCGAAGTAACAGTTCACGCATGCACAAGGGGTGTTCAGAGTAGTGGCAGCCATCTTTCTACTCCTCGGGCATGCGCAGTACACCCAGGACATGCAGCGGCCATTACACCCATAAGCTCCGAGGGGACTACAAGCCCCATAAAGCACAGGGGCAGTTAGTCAGGTGTTGGTATGCAGCCAATAGGACTCCAGGGTTCCCCTGTTTGGGAAGGATACATTTGGCATGCTCAGGAGACCACGCCAGTCGGAAGAGGGAGCTGGATCCAGCATGTAGAGTCTCAGAGCCAATGGCTCTGAGACTAGGCCTAGTATATACCCCCTTAGGCCCCAGCTAGGCCCCAACTCACAGTAGCTTGTGGTTTCTGCAGGGAAGGCCCCTTAGATAGGGATGCTTTCCCATTTACTGTCTAGTGTCATGGACACAGTGAAGATGCTGCACGATGATTGCAGCCTGTGGTCTGGCACCAGACCACCTCCGTTGTAAGAGACCCTGTATGGTGATATTATCCACAACGGAATTCACCCAACGCAGAGGCGGATGCCACCGTGGGCGACGACGTAGCTGGATCAGCGGATCCCTATTGCTAAATCGGCCGCACCGATTACTGGAGTACTGTCACGGGAGACTCCTGTGGCGGGTAGGATCTCGGTGGCCGGAACAGCACGAGCGTAGTAGGGGTCACAAGCAGGGGTCCAAGGCAGGCGGCAGGTAGCGAAGTCAGGTAACAAGCAGGGGTCCGAGGCAGGCGGCAGGTAGCAAAGTCAGGTAACAAGCAGGGGTCGGCAACGAGGAGACTGGAACAGGACAGGCGGGGCGGGACAGGGACTGAGAACAGGGAGCAGGGACTGAGACCGGGGAGCAGGAACAAACAGGGACAAGCCAGATTACTAGCAAGGACCTTTATTGTGAACAGACTATAATACAGGTACAGGTACATAAACAGATCAGGATCAAAGACAGGCATGTGCATGGGAGTCTGACTTGAAGCAAAGGCAAACACAACAGACAGGAAGCAAGCTATAAAGGACAGAGACAGGAGCAACAAGAAGACAGACAGACAGAGGAACCCAGAGCCAACAGAAGGCAGCAGCACACCCAGTGGACAAGGAAGCTATGGCTAGGCAGGAGGTCTAGGCGATCCTGACAAGTACTCAGCAGGTACCTCAACTAAGTGCAGGCACTCGGTCTTCCAAAAGAAAATATTTAATCCAGCATGTAATCCAACGTTTCGACTGCTATATGCAGTCTTTGTCAAGGTGAGAGCTGATAATAAAACCACCACAACGAACTTATATACCCTCCCACTTACCTCACTAAGTCACCACAGGTGAGGAATGGCGCGAAAGTCGAGGCAAGCGTGACGTCACAGCCGCAACTGTAAACTGCGCATGCACGGTGAAACCCACAGACACTATGGGACCGTCAACATGTTAAGGGCAGCTTCAGTAAGGGCAGCTCGTCACGCTACCACAGGCTCCCTAGCCATTCCCCTAATGCTCCGATCACAAGTCCACCAATCCCCACGTTTGTGATTGTCAGACACTACTGACAAATGAAGCCGAAGTGGAGGAAATGCCAATACCCAAACGGAGGTCCGCGCATGCGCCGACTAGGCCCCATTCACGGGAGAGTCCCGCGCATGTGCGAGACTCTCCACATGCGCAAATAGACAAATCAATCTCTTATAAGACTGAACAATCTACCCAAAGCCCAAACAAATCATCAAAAGAGAGAAAAATGAAAACTGTGACCACAGCATCTGCCAGTGATTCAGAAAAGGCAGGCAAAACCCATTGTAAAAAACCCTAACCCTAAGACCAATATTCACAACATATAACAACCAATGGTGTATAAACAAGTGGTACAATGCAACCTATAAACATGATACATGATAAAGAACTCAAAAGACAAAGACACACAGCAAAGACATATACATAAAACATACATGGACGAAATAAGACATCACAAGCTGGCTCTGATAAGGCACATATAAAGCAGTATTATCTCCTGACAAGGATAATGTATAAAAAGGTCACTAAACATCACAGGAGATCCATAGATGCAGGTCCACCAAAAAAATGCACAATCACCGCCTATCAAGGAAACATTTCAGGTTTAGTTGTTCGTTGAGACCACCTTCCGTATATGTCCTAAGAAGAAATATCCAGAAAGCCTCCCTTCTAAGGAGTGCAGTATCTCTATCCACAGCCCCCCTACGTGGGGGTACAAATTCTAGGAAAGAAGTTCTTCTAGGAAGAAGGCTGTCGGGCCGAAACGTGTCAGTGGGTTTTATCTGACTACTGTACCACTGACTCTCTCATGGACGTTTGAAATTACTAGAACTCAGCTGCTGGACACTTTATTTTCTGCGCCTGGGTTTTGGTGACCACTAGAAGGACACTTCATTCATGCATGGTCATCTATTTGCCTCAGCTGAGTATATTTGTACACCTTTGGCTATCCATGTATAGCCTTACTCACTGCACTGACATCTAATCTTGGTGTCTCTGTCTTTTGTTCATCCTGATCTGGGTTTTTGGGTATTCTTTGTTTTTTACCCTTGCAGGCAATGTTTGCAGCCTCTACATGTCCAGGCAGGTTTGACAGTTCATAGATATGTGCGCATGAGTTTTTTTGACCTACTATTCTGTTTGCATGTATGTGGATTTGTGGGTGTCCTTTTGAATGTTGCCATATCAATTATGTGTCATGGTTCAATTTTGAGCCATCAGAGTGCAGATCTTTAAGTATGGGCTTATTATAACCTTCTTTTGGTACTTTTCCCCCCTTTTTTTTGTGTTATAACCGACCGGTTGTAACCCCACTGGGTACTTTGTCCCCAGTTTGGGTCATCACTCTATTAGGGGATTTCATTCATTTATGCGCCCTTGTCCTTTGGCGATTAGTTAGTTTCTGTTATTCTGTTTCATTTAGAGTTCAGTTGGGAGGTTTTTTCTAGTCAGTTGATGTTTTTTATTGTGTATGTGATGTGTGTTGTTTAGTGCTCTTGATTCAATTTACGCAATTAAAGTTTTTTTCAGTATTTTTGGTACATGATGTCTGAGTGCTTTTTGTGATGGTTACTTTTTTCTTTTGTGGTTTATATTTGTTATTTTGTTCCCTCCAGCACCACCGGCAGAGGTTGCTTATTATTCTAATACGCAACATTCAGTTTTGGTTTAGACTTTATATATTCTCGGTTTGATTTGATGCGGTATTCCTCTTTGTGTTGTATGCCAATATATATATATATATATATATATATATATATATCCCCCTTTCCCTGTGATTAAGAGAACTACGCCTGCTGAATTCCTGTTGAGTGTACAGGAGGCCTAATCCTCCGCCACTGGGAGCCTGGGGTGATAGAGTTATATCGGTATGCAGCACCTCCACCTGGGAAGGATCCCAGCACTGCAGGATAATCCCTCTCAGAAACAATGTAGTCAATGAATAAAGATACACATACACTGGTATGACTACTTATTTTACTAACACATAACACATATATTTAACAGTACAATAACAACAGGATGTGTGTTCCCCAAAGTACATAGGGTGCTTGCACCAATACCCCTGGTGTTTTCCCCCAATGAGAGTCATTCCCACCCAAGTGTAGGGAGTAGTGCTACCCCTGTGGACCGTTGGTGTACTTTACCTCCCTGGGCACTCCTGTACCCAGGTACCGTTGAATGAGCAAAAAGGATCCGTCTGATCCCACGACGTCTGCTGAATCCTCTCTCTCTGGTCCGCATAGGCGTCTGCTCGAGGGAACGCCAGCTGTAGGGTGTCCCTTAATATCTAAAGTTGCCTGTGGTCTGATCCCAGACCGCTGGCCGCAGGTCACCGCGTGGCGTCTCTTTAGCTGGTGCTACTACACCTGACCCTATAAGCTTAAGGGTAACGTCCCTGTCTGGGGTCTTCCCTATAGCAGCCACAATATAAAAGGGGACTTTGGACCTAGCTGAGACGTAAGAGACAACCCTAGTCCTAGTCCAAGGGGAGCACTGCACCTCAATGGATCTCCCCTTCTTCCAACTGCCAGTAACTGCCAGTAACAGCTTGTGTCAACATTCTACCTGCATGTCCCTTAGGAGCCTCTCACATACACCGCAGCTGTCCCCCCTCCCCAGCAGTAAGAGGGCACGTGGCTATATATATATATATATATTGTGACAAACGGCTTACTCCGGGGCTCCGTCGTTTGTCCGGGACTGTTTAGAACACGGTCTTTTAGGGTAGGTTAAATGATGAGGCGTCACGTACTGTTCCTTTAAACAGGCTATGCCTGGTTTATTCAGTCCCAGGCACTGAGACTGCCACAGTGCATACAACAGAAAACAGATCAAAACAAAAGCTGCTCACCTGAGCGATAACTTAACTTAGATATCCCTGACTCAGGGTTGGAAGTGGCTTTTCCACTTCCAACATCAAAACACGGTACTTTTGCAGTCTTACTTAGGAAGGGTGCGATTAGACCAGCCCACTCAGCTTCTGGCCATCCCTCTCTCTGTGCCGTGCGTTCAAACGTGAGAAGATAGGCTTCCACATCATCCGAGGGTCCCATCTTCTGAAGGTAGTGGCTTGCCCTGGTCATTTTCGGAACTGGGGCTGCCACTGCCAGTGGAAGGTTACTGATAGTCCCCCTCAGGATCTCGAGTTCCTGCTGTAAGCCCTGAGCGAACCGCTGTTGCTCCTCTCTCAGCAAGCGGTTTGTCTCTTGCTGGTTTGCATTCGCGTTTTGCAGGGCTTCATTCGTCTGTTGCTGGTTTGCATTCGCCTGTTGCTGGTTGGCATTAATCTCTTGCTGGGCTATTAGCAGCTGTTGCTGGGCTGCATTCGTCTGCTGCTGGTTTGCATTGGTTTCTTGCTGGGCTATTAACAGCTGTTGCTGGGTTTCATTCGTGTCTTTCTGGGCAGCGACATTGCGTACCAGTGCACCCACCACGTCTTCCATCTTGTTTGCAGAGGATGAAAAAAACTTTTTTTTTTTTTTTTTTTTTTTTTTCAAAGTTCTTCAACCCGCAGACCCCCTAGTGCTCTGCCCGCATTCTCCACCATATGTGACAAACGGCTTACTCCGGGGCTCCGTCGTTTGTCCGGGACTGTTTAGAACGCGGTCTTTTAGGGTAGGTTAAATGATGAGGCGTCACGTACTGTTCCTTTAAACAGGCTATGCCTGGTTTATTCAGTCCCAGGCACTGAGACTGCCACAGTGCATACAACAGAAAACAGATCAAAACAAAAGCTGCTCACCTGAGCGATAACTTAACTTAGATATCCCTGACTCAGGGTTGGAAGTGGCTTTTCCACTTCCAACATCAAAACACGGTACTTTTGCAGTCTTACACAAATGAACAGAAAGATTGAACCTGTTTGGGGAAGAGGCTTCTCCCCTCTGTAGTTCAGCAGCCTTCCAGCCTCCTGGCTCTTGTGGGGAGACCAGAGCAAACAGGAAATAAGTCTTTCATACCTGATTCCTAATTAGCATGACAGGTGACAGAAATCAGGCAGCAGACAAACTCTGGTCTGGATCTCTCATCCCTCAGTTCCAGCGCTTGCCAAACTGTGGGATGGAGTGTATGTATTATAAGGCTGCACTCCCAGGCCAAACAGGATAGAAACTGTCTAGTATCCTGGGAGCCCTATATACGGAATTTATTACCATCCCCTGGTTTCTGTCACATATCCTCCCCCCCAGCTCAGACCTCGAGGGATGAGCGACCATGGATATTAGGGAGTGCATCCTTGACAACCCGTCAGCGTTGCCATGTTTGTGCCCTGACCTGTGTTCCACAGAAAATTTAAAGGGTTGTAGGCTTAGGAACCACCTGGTCACTCTAGCATTCTTTTCCCTGTTTTGACACATCCAGGTAAGGGGTGCATGATCTGTGACCAACCGGAATTTTCTCCCCAACAGGTAGTATTTGAGCGTCTCTACAGCCCACTTTATTGCGAGACACTCTTTCTCTACTATGGAGTAATTTTTCTCCTGGGGATTTAGTTTCCTACTTAAATAAAGGATGGGGTGCTCCTCACCTTGAGACTCCTGGGAGAGTACCGCCCCCAGCCCTACCTCAGATGCGTCGGTTTGGACTACGAACTCTTTGGAGAAGTCAGGTGTGACCAACACTGGTTGGGCACAGAGAGCTTCTTTCAGGCTTCTAAAGGCCTGTTCGGTTTCGGGGGACCACTTTACCATTAGCGGTCCTCTTGCTTTTGTGAGGTCAGTTAATGGGGTTGCCTTAGTTGCAAAATTGGGAATAAACCTTCTATAGTACCCAATTAACCCCAAAAAGGTCCTTACTTGTTTTTTTGTAACTGGCCTTGGCCAATTTTGTATCGCCTCCACTTTGAGTGTTTGGGGTTTGAGTAAACCTCTGCCAATAGAATATCCCAGATACTTGGCCTCCTCCAGACCAATAGTGCATTTAGCGGGGTTAGCAGTTAGTCCAGCAGACCGGACTGCGTCAAGCACAGCTTGGACCTTTGGAAGGTGGGATTGCCAATCTTCACTATGGATTACCACATCATCCAGGTAGGCAGCAGCATACCGAGCATGTGGTTTTAAAATTTTATCCATCATTCTTTGGAATGTGGCGGGAGCTCCATGTAAGCCAAAAGGCAACACCTTATACTGAAAGAGGCCGTCTGGGGTTGAGAAGGCTGTCTTTTCTTTTGCCCTTTCTGTGAGGGGAACCTGCCAGTACCCTTTTGTTAGGTCTAGGGTTGTGAGATATCGGGCTTTGCCCAGTCTCTCTACAAGTTCATCTACCCTGGGCATAGGATAAGTATCAAATTTTGACACCGCGTTTAGTTTCTGGTAGTCATTACAAAACCTTGTTGTACCATCTGGCTTTGGGACTAAGACTATAGGGCTGTTCCACCCACTTTGGGATTCCTCAATTACACCTAGTTTTAGCATTTTTTTAACCTCTAAACTTATAGCCTTTCTTTTGGCCTCTGGGATTCGGTACGGTTTAAGGTTAACTCGGACCCCCGGTTCAGAGACTAGGTCATGTTCAATTACGCTAGTTCTACCTGGCCGTATAGAGAAGATTTCTTTGTTTCTTTTCACTAAATTCTGAACCTCTCGTTTCTGATGAACAGACAGGGTTTCAGCTATGCTAACCTCTGGGTCAGTTTCTTGATTCTCTGACGGACCTGGGGGTACTAGGGTTAACAAGACTTCTCTATCTTTCCAGGGCTTGAGTAGGTTTATATGGTAAATTTGCTCAGGTTTCCTCCTACCTGGCTGTCTTACCTTATAATTTACTTCTCCCACTCTTTCCAAGACCTCATATGGCCCATGCCATTTAGCAAGGAATTTACTCTCCACGGTGGGAACCAGAACTAGTACCCTATCACCTGGAGAAAAAATTCTGACCCTAGCACCCTTATTATATGTATTCCTCTGTGCTTCTTGAGCTTTCTCCATGTGTTCCCTCACTATGGGTAGGACTGCAGCAATGCGGTCCTGCATCTGGGCAACATGCTCTATTACACTTCTGTAAGGGGTAACCTCGTGTTCCCAAGTCTCTTTGGCTATATCCAGTAAGCCCCTTGGGTGTCGGCCATACAATAGTTCAAACGGGGAGAAGCCTGTGGATGATTGGGGAACTTCCCTAATGGCAAATAACAGGTACGGTAACAAACAATCCCAGTTTTTCCCATCTTTATCAACCGCCCGCCGTAACATGCTCTTTAAGGTTTTATTGAACCTTTCCACTAAACCATCTGTTTGTGGATGATAGACTGAGGTTCTGAGATGCTTGATTTTTAGGAGTTTACATAGCTCTTTCGTTACTTGGGACATAAATGGTGTTCCCTGGTCAGATAGAATCTCTTTAGGAATCCCGACCCGGGAAAACAGAACTACTAACTCTTTTGCTATGTTTTTAGCTGAGGTGCTACGTAGGGGAACTGCCTCCGGATATCGGGTGGCATAATCTAATATTACCAATATATGCTGATGTCCCCTAGCAGACTTTATTAGGGGTCCTACTAGATCCATAGCAATCCGGTCAAATGGTACCTCTATTATGGGAAGGGGTACCAATGGGCTGCGGTACGCCTTGAACGGGGCGGTGATCTGACATTCTGGGCATGAGGAACAATAATTCGTAATTTCTGCCAGAACCCCAGGCCAATAGAAGCTTCGGAGAACCTTTTCTTTTGTCTTTTCCACCCCTAGGTGTCCCCCCAATGGATGACTATGTGCGAGGTGTAATACTACGTTACGGAATGTCCGTGGTACCAACAATTGTTTAGTTGTAACTGATTTCCTTTTATCAACCCGATATACTAGGTCGCTCTCTACCTCGAAGTAGGGGTAAGCAAGTGACCAATCTGGTTGGCCAGGAGTACTATTCTGGTCCCGTATATTTCCCCTTGCTACCGCTAATGTGGGGTCCTCCCACTGGGCCTTCTTAAAACTCCCAGGACTGACCTCTAGGTCAGCGAGGGTCTTATCCGGTTCTGGGTTGGTAAGTGTCTGCTCAACATCTTGATTTGGGGTATTCCCTACCAAAGTAGTGATGGGGAAGGGAATTTTACAGCACTCCTCCTTTTCCCCCTTCTTATTTGGGCCCTCGTCAACCTCCATTTCTGAAAAAGGGAAAGGATTTGTTTCTTCTAATACTTCGTTATGGTCCGCTATTGAACTCTGGGCGCTATTCTGAGCGGGGGACCACATTTTTAGAAAATGGGGAAAGTCGGTCCCTATTAACACATCATGTGCCAGTTTGGGTACAATACCCACCTTGAAATCTAAAGAACCAAACTCTGTTTCAAAAAAAACATCAACAGTGGAATATTCATGATTATCCCCATGTATACAACAAATTGCCACTCTTTGTGAACTGTTTCCCTGTTTCTTCTTAATGGGCAAGAGGTATTCGGACACTAGTGTGACCATGCTCCCAGAGTCAAGAAGTGCCCGAACCCTCTTACCATTAACCTTTACAAATGCCCACAGATGGTTATTCAAGGGGTCCTCTGGGCTAGGGCCCATACATTGGGACAACAGCGAATAAGGTTCCACGCTGTTGCATTGCATGGGCTCATCATTTAGTGGGCAGATTTTTGCTGTGTGGCCCCTCTCATGACAATTTACACATTTAGGTACATAGTCTGTGTCCCACTTAGAGCCTTTTCCCGGCTCCCCATGTTGGCTATTGCCCTTAGTGTGCGAACCACTGTTGCTGGTGCTGCGTGAAGGTGGTCGCCGCTCTTCAGCGCCCCTTAACCCCGGTACCCTTTTACCGTCTCTGGAAGAGTCCTGGAACCTCGGGTAGTGGGGTTGCTCCACGACTGTGGGTTGCGGGTGCTCTTCTGCTGCATTGTACCTTTCTACGAGGGCCACAAGCTCATCCGCATTGTGGGGGTCACTCCGACTGACCCAACGGCGTAAGGCAGAGGGAAGTTTCCTCAAGAACTGGTCCATGACCAACCGTTCCACGATGTGGCTGGCTGAGTTGATCTCGGGTTGTAGCCACTTCCGGGCGAGGTGGATGAGGTCATACATCTGGCTTCGGGTGGCTTTATCCATCGTGAAGGACCATGCGTGAAACCTTTGGGCGCGAACAGCCGTGGTTACGCCGAGGCGGGCGAGGATCTCGAACTTCAATTTTGCATAGACGTTAGCTTCGGCTGGCTCTAGATCAAAGTAAGCCTTCTGGGGTTCGCCGCTTAGGAAGGGTGCGATTAGACCAGCCCACTCAGCTTCTGGCCATCCCTCTCTCTGTGCCGTGCGTTCAAACGTGAGAAGATAGGCTTCCACATCATCCGAGGGTCCCATCTTCTGAAGGTAGTGGCTTGCCCTGGTCATTTTCGGAACTGGGGCTGCCACTGCCAGTGGAAGGTTACTGATAGTCCCCCTCAGGATCTCGAGTTCCTGCTGTAAGCCCTGAGCGAACCGCTGTTGCTCCTCTCTCAGCAAGCGGTTTGTCTCTTGCTGGTTTGCATTCGCGTTTTGCAGGGCTTCATTCGTCTGTTGCTGGTTTGCATTCGCCTGTTGCTGGTTGGCATTAATCTCTTGCTGGGCTATTAGCAGCTGTTGCTGGGCTGCATTCGTCTGCTGCTGGTTTGCATTGGTTTCTTGCTGGGCTATTAACAGCTGTTGCTGGGTTTCATTCGTGTCTTTCTGGGCAGCGACATTGCGTACCAGTGCACCCACCACGTCTTCCATCTTGTTTGCAGAGGATGAAAAAAACTTTTTTTTTTTTTTTTTTTCAAAGTTCTTCAACCCGCAGACCCCCTAGTGCTCTGCCCGCATTCTCCACCATATGTGACAAACGGCTTACTCCGGGGCTCCGTCGTTTGTCCGGGACTGTTTAGAACGCGGTCTTTTAGGGTAGGTTAAATGATGAGGCGTCACGTACTGTTCCTTTAAACAGGCTATGCCTGGTTTATTCAGTCCCAGGCACTGAGACTGCCACAGTGCATACAACAGAAAACAGATCAAAACAAAAGCTGCTCACCTGAGCGATAACTTAACTTAGATATCCCTGACTCAGGGTTGGAAGTGGCTTTTCCACTTCCAACATCAAAACACGGTACTTTTGCAGTCTTACACAAATGAACAGAAAGATTGAACCTGTTTGGGGAAGAGGCTTCTCCCCTCTGTAGTTCAGCAGCCTTCCAGCCTCCTGGCTCTTGTGGGGAGACCAGAGCAAACAGGAAATCAGTCTTTCATACCTGATTCCTAATTAGCATGACAGGTGACAGAAATCAGGCAGCAAACTCTGGTCTGGATCTCTCATCCCTCAGTTCCAGCGCTTGCCAAACTGTGGGATGGAGTGTATGTATTATAAGGCTGCACTCCCAGGCCAAACAGGATAGAAACTGTCTAGTATCCTGGGAGCCCTATATACGGAATTTATTACCATCCCCTGGTTTCTGTCACAATATATATATATATATATATATATATATATATATACAGTAATTTCATAAGCTGTTTGTTACTTATAACTAATATACTCACACACTCAATATACTAAAAGCAGTCATGTCTGTGCCTGATTGCCTGCAAATTTGATGCAGAGGTGTTAGGCCCTTTAGCTATTTGCTATAGAGTTGGCTTTTTTCCAATTCTTTGTTAAAAAACTTTTCCACTTGAACGGAAGGGTGATATGGCAGTGCAGGACTGAGACACCAAACTACTGTATGTAGCCATGCCATCTATGGCTACTAATCTGCTTTTCCTCCTGGCAGTAAGTCCTGGTACAAGCAGGCCTTGCCAGTAGTTTATATGGGGTTTTCCCCCTCCTTGATGCTGCACTGAAGTGACAGCGGGAGGCAGTGAAATCAGGCCTGAGCATGACCAATCATGGGACGGACCTGGTGCCCTCCTCCTGGCTATACTTAAGGGCAGTGCCGCCCCAAATTTAGTAGTGCCTCTACCCCCTTGAGAGAGGCAGGTCACACAGCCAAGAGCCTGATTATTGGGCCTTCTCTGGTCCACTTCCCTTTGGGGAGAGTGAATGTTTACCATACCTCTGCCCCTGCAAGAGGAGCAGGAAAGAGCCAGGACAGCTGTGGGGGCCTGTGACCGTAGTGGTTGTCCAGGGACCATCCTTCAGTGGGTAGCTGACAGTTGCTGCATTGGGCAGAACCCTGCCTTGTTACTGTGCTGTACAGTGAGAACAATAAACCGTTCCTGTTGTTATACCTCCTGCCTGGTGTGTGACCTTACTGGGGGAGGGGAAATCGTTCTACCATGGGAGATCACCTTCAGTTCCCTGGAGCCTACGGCGGATGGAGGCGCTGCACTGCTAAAGAGATATGTAGGGTACTTAACCCCAGAAGCCTAGTCCTGTGTTCCCACTACCACCGGCGGACGACTCAGCCCTCCTGTTACCAGCAGGTATCATGCACCACACGAACCGTAATGGCCAAATCTCCCACCAGGTGGGGGAAACACTGTTACATGTACATCAAGTTTGTTCAATAAGGGCCACTAGCATGGGCCCTGCATATGGGGTCTGTTTAGCACAAATTCCCAGCTGCAAAACTGGTGCAAAGAACAGCTCCATATTTATGAAAAGACAAGTCCCATTGAGATTTGGTATTGGTTTTTGTTGCTCTATTTAACCCTGGTTTCGCAGCCAGGAGACTTAACAAATCAACTCTAACATGGCTAATGAAAGTCAATATAAAAAAAATCCCCTTATTATTATAAGTCTACAGAACGCTTAAGAATCGCTTACAAATCTTTTTTTCTACTTGTCAAATCATATCAGCAACTTCAAAATGTGCTGGGTCTAAAGAATACATCCTGCAGGCTGGGATAATAAATCCAATGAAAAATATATGACAAAAATATTGTGATGTGTTATTGAAATGCCAGAAGTAAACAGAAATTGCAATATCCATTAATAGCCCATATGGGCTCAGATCCACAAATGGGTGCTAAGCTGTAGCACACCTTTACTACAATTCACATGAATGGGAGTAAAAGATTAGCACTATTTTATGGTTCTGAGTCATGGTGGACAGGGGTACAAAGGGGCTTTACAATGGCGAGTCCTATTATGCCTGAACTATGATATTTTGGCTTTGATTTTTTTTTGGGATCGATGATGTATTATTTTATTACTTTGTAAATTGTGATGGTGCGTTTTGGATTTTTTTTTGTATTGTACTTGATTTAATATGCATAAAGTCTGCCTTGTTTTAGTGTAATTTCTTTTTTTTAGCCTGTTTGAGCTGTTATTGGATATCGCTGTATTTGTATTCCTAAATCATATTTATGTAGCACTTTTTCCCCCACCCTGTGTGAGATCGTGGGTGTATACCTGTGTGGGTGTATACAGCAGGTCTTGAGATACTCTGCGGTGGTGTGGGGAGAAATCAGGACAGATTCTCAGTAGTTCTTCAATGCTGCAGCGCCTCCATCCAGTGAGGATTCTGGTATAACCAGGATGGTCCACACAGGCACTCATATAATGTCCCAGAAAACAGCCACATGATATAGTCCAACAATGTTTTATTAATGCATAGGCAGATTCACAGCATCCACTTCTGGAGCAACAATCCCCTTGTATATGGCCCTGTAGGCCCCATCCAGCTCCCTATCCTTGATGGCCCACAGGATAAACATACTCCCACTCCACAGGGGGAGGGGGAGACAGACTGCCTGACTTTTGGGAGAGTGTCAGTATCTATCCCCAGGGTGTGGCTTCTAACCCTGCCCACAACAGGGCAGGTCTGATACTGACAGGCATCACATCTGTTGCATGTGACCCAGCCAGTATCCTCCCAGGGATGACACTCTCAGGTTGTTGCAAAGCCCGCCCCTGGATACAGTAACAATGCATCCAGGCTGCAACAAGCTAGGCCTTATGGAAAAGCTTATCCCTCACAGAACCTGTACCTAACAGAACTTATACTGTTAGGGACCAGAAGAAGGATAGGGGCCGGAGGCCTAGGCTATATCTATGTAAAGGTTTTGTTTCCTCCACCCTCTGTGAGATTCTGCCATTACATGGTGCATAATGCTGATTACCTGCTGGTTCACAGGATGCTGAGGAACACTTTATTGCCTCTGTACAGCATACACTAGATACAGAATATACTTCTCTGGCTTCACCTTCTGGATAGTCCCTGGACATTCACCCCAGGCAATCCTTGCTCTGCCCTGACTTCCTAATAGAGTCAGGGGAAAGGTAGCACTCCTCACTGCCCAAAGGGGAGGGGACAGCAGGTGTCAGATCCCAGCACGCCTCTGCGTAACTACCTGTCTCTTTCAAGGGAAGAGACACTGACTGAATTTAGATGTGCAGCCTCTTAAGTCCAGAGGGGGAGGGTTCAAGGTCTGAGCCCAGATTGGGCAGAACACAGGCCTTAGCCCACCTCCTCCCTTGTCACTCAAGAAAGCTGCTTAGAGTGGGGAAAACCCAGGATTGGTCCTGACACTGCCTGCACTGTTACCATGGCTTGCATGTCTGGGAGTGCAAACTGGTAGCTAAAACCAGGCATGGCTACATTTATATATGCGTCAACACATCTTAAATTAATTTTAGGACCGTTTGGGGTACCATTCTTGGTTTTAAAAGGGCAATCTCACATAAGTAAAACATTTGATCCTGCGTTAAGTGCTATTTAAGTCAATAGCAATTAACGCCAGATTTAGCACTTTAAATCTTTATTAGAGTTTAGTGAATCCTGACTAAATGCTTCTTTAGATGCAATCACTCAATGTACAATTTGCACTTATTTGTTTTCTCTGTAAAAACTTATGTTTCTAATTTCTTCAGGGTACATTTCATTAAAAATGTTGCTTGGTAATTACAATTTTTTTCACTGTATCTCTTTGGCTAACTATGGCAGCATAATTATATTAACAAAGCAACAAAGGTTTAAAAGCCTACAGTATGTCAAAATTTAGCTGCATACAAAGACCGATTTCCAATAAGGCTGGCTAGGGTATAGCCTCCCTAGAGCATTGTGTGTCTTACCTTTTCCAGAGCGGACCCCCTCCTGTAGCATCGCGTAGTCCCGCTGACGTCACATGACAACATGTTAGGCTGCGGTCCCAGTCATCACTGTGACACGCGCGCCCGGCGGGGGGGGGGGGGCGGCGCGTGCACAGCGCTAACCGCGATCTGCGTTTTTTTTAGGAGGGAGCTTGCGACAGGAGGGGGCTCAGGGATTTACGGGGCGTGGCCATCACGTCACATGGCTGGTTCGCCCTCATTGGGTGAACCGCCGGCGGGGGCGTGGCCACGCCTTCGTCACAAGGTCTAAACTCAATTTCATTGAGTTGTAAAAAACCTTGCAGTACGGCGCAGCTGCACCTTCAGCGGGAAGGTAACTACTGGGCCCGGCCCCATTTAGGGGTGGTGCTTACACGCACAGTGCACGCCGTGCGCTGTGGCAGTTACTGGGACCGCAGCCTGACATCGCATTGCCATGGTAACGCGGCATCACATGCCGTCATGACGTTGCTATGCTGCGGAGGATGGCCGCCCCCGAGCCTATAGGCGGCAAAAACGTAAGTCTGCCACTCGCTGCAAATACATCAGTTTACAACAAGTTTTATCTGAAAATAGATTAGGAAAAATCCAAACCATTTTGATTTTTTGATTTAATGGACACTTTAAACATGCTCAATCTTCTTTTATTTTGTTTTATGCGGTCAGTCCACTATACTGAACCCATTAAACATGCCACTGACACTAGTTCACTTTGATCCTAGGTGGACGCTTTTTTTTTCATCCTCCTTGCATGCACATCACCAGGGTATTAGCAAATCTCAGTGTTAGAGACATTCAAATTTAAAAAAATCCGAGAAGCGCTTTGAAAACAATTTGTAACTAGTTTGTTAGTATTATAATAAAGTGATAACAAAAAAAATGTGTAGTACACTGTATGTAGAATAATGCAAGAGACTGCACAGTGACAGGCTGGGAGGTGGGAGGAGGCTGCGCAGTGACGGGCTGGGAGGTGGGAGGTGGGAGGAGGCAGCCCAGTGACGGGCTGGGAGGTGGGAGGAGGCTGCGCAGTGACGGGCTGGGAGGTGGGAGGAGGCTGCGCAGTGACGGGCTGGGAGGTGGGAGGAGGCTGCCCAGTGAAGGGCTGGGAGGTGGGAGGAGGCTGCGCAGTGACGGGCTGGGAGGTGGGAGGTGGGAGGAGGCTGCGCAGTGACGGGCTGGGAGGTGGGAGGTGGCTGCGCAGTGACGGGCTGGGAGGTGGGAGGAAGCTGCGCAGTGACGGGCTGGGAGGTGGGAGGAGGCTGCCCAGTGACGGGCTGGGAGGTGGGAGGTGGGAGGAGACTGCCCAGTGACGGGCTGGGAGGTGGGAGGTGGCTGCGCAGTGACGGGCTGGGAGGTGGGAGGAAGCTGCGCAGTGACGGGCTGGGAGGTGGGAGGAGGCTGCCCAGTGAAGGGCTGGGAGGTGGGAGGTGGGAGGAGACTGCCCAGTGACGGGCTGGGAGGTGGGAGGTGGGAGGAGGCTGCGCAGTGACGGGCTGGGAGGTGGGAGGAGGCTGCGCAGTGACGGGCTGGGAGGTGGGAGGAGGCTGCCCAGTGACGGGCTGGGAGGTGGGAGGAGGCTGCCCAGTGACGGGCTGGGAGGTGGGAGGAGGCTGCCCAGTGACGGGCTGGGAGGTGGGAGGAGCCTGTCCAGTGACGGGCTGGGAGGTGGGAGGAGCCTGTCCAGTGACGGGCTGGGAGGTGGGAGGAGGATTCGGTCTCAGCACGGCGAGGTCAGCCCAGAGCAGCCCGTCTTGCACTCGCTCCTTGAATTGCTGTTTTCGTCTGGCTGGTTTAGGAGCAAGGGGGCTTCATAATTTTTTTTTTTTTGCAACCAATTGATTTGATCAACGTAGAAGACCCAATGGATTAATTACCGGCAGACACTGTATTTGGCAAAGAAAAAAGAAAAGCTGTCTTCCTTGCACGTTTCCTTGTCTGGCAGCGTTTCTTTTCCTGTCCCGCTCTCTCATTGTATGAGGGAGAGATGGCTGCGGACGGAGCTAGATCCAGGTTTGGAAATCTGGGCTACCGCGGAGGGGGAAGCAACAGCAGCAGCCCATCTTCCAGCCCAAAGCTGGGGAGGAGCAGGACACCGCCACAGCAACCTCATCACATCCCATCATCTTCTTCACCTGGGACTAAACGCCAGCAGCAAAGACAACCCCCTTCCTCCCCAGGGCACAGCTTCAAGAAAGTGACCCTCACCAAACCCACATTCTGCCACCACTGCACAGATTTCATCTGGGGACTGGCTGGCTTCCAGTGTGAAGGTAACACATCGTGGGGAGGTCATTATTGAACCATTACTGTGGCTTGCACATCTGAGTGTCACAGGAGACGCTGGCATCTTCAGCTTTTATCTTTGCTTGTGTTAAATCTACTTTCACACCCCAATCCTGATAAGAGAACCAGTGACAGCAGTGCATGAAAGCAGTGACACACACAGTGTAGTTGTCAGGTTTGCTCATCAGGTCATTCTTTACTCAATGACAAATCCCATTGGCCAAATTCAATTCTTCAATGAATTTCCTTTTTAACGTAATGAGGTTTGAGTTTTTAGGCCTATCTTGGACTTGGTAAGATTTGTCTTGAAATCCTGATTTCCTACCCCATGCTAAAAATAACAAATCTAGTTGAAATCTGGGTTTAGGACAGACCCATTAACAGTGACTAAAGGGGGGCAGGCTGTCAGGTATGCTCATATCCCCCTGGCTGTCAGGTATGCTCATATCCCCCTGGCTGTCAGGTATGCTCATATCCCCCTGGCTGTCAGGTATGCTCATATCCCCCTGGCTGTCAGGTATGCTCATATCCCCCTGGCTGTCAGGTATGCTCATATCCCCCTGGCTGTCAGGTATGCTCATATCCCCCTGGCTGTCAGGTATGCTCATATCCCCCTGGCTGTCAGGTATGCTCATATCCCCCTGGCTGTCAGGTATGCTCATATCCCCCTGGCTGTCAGGTATGCTCATATCCCCCTGGCTGTCAGGTATGCTCATATCCCCCTGGCTGTCAGGTATGCTCATATCCCCTGGCTGTCAGGTATGCTCATATCCCCCTGGCTGTCAGGTATGCTCATATCCCCCTGGCTGCCAGGTATGCTCATATCCCCCTGGCTGCCAGGCATGCTCATATCCCCCTGGCTGCCAGGCATGCTCATATCCCCCTGGCTGCCAGGCATGCTCATATCCCCCTGGCTGTCAGGTATGCTCATATCCCCCTGGCTGTCAGGTATGCTCATATCCCCCTGGCTGTCAGGTATGCTCATATCCCCCTGGCTGTCAGGTATGCTCATATCCCCCTGGCTGTCAGGTATGCTCATATCCCCCTGGCTGTCAGGTATGCTCATATCCCCCTGGCTGCCAGGTATGCTCATATCCCCCTGGCTGCCAGGTATGCTCATATCCCCCTGGCTGCCAGGTATGCTCATATCCCCCTGGCTGCCAGGTATGCTCATATCCCCCTGGCTGCCAGGTATGCTCATATCCCCCCGGCTGCCAGGTATGCTCATATCCCCCCGGCTGTCAGGTATGCTCATATCCCCCCGGCTGCCAGGTATGCTCATATCCCCCCGGCTGCCAGGTATGCTCATATCCCCCCGGCTGCCAGGTATGCTCATATCCCCCCGGCTGCCAGGTATGCTCATATCCCCCTGGCTGTCAACCGCAATGAACAGCTATCATTTAAATGGCAGTGTAAACAGCCTGGAAAAAGGGTTGTCTTGTTCATTGCAGCCTTTTAGGCTTTAAACGGGACTCTGATTGTGACCACATCAACACATCAATCATGTTCTAAATGATCTTCCCAATATATATATATTTATTACCAATATCATATTGACAATGGCAAAGTGATGAGCTGATTCTTCTTTTTGTTGTTGTCATAGCACATTGACATGTGAAACAGTGCTGTAGAAAATTACAACTCTATCATAGGCTCTACAGGTTATCCCCATGTATACGTTTGTTTTTACATCTATTGATGGTAAAATAAACAATGTAGTAAACCCATATGGTGCTAAATCTGCTATCCCTCCTCTAGCTGTGAAACAATTATTCTAGATAATTTACCATTCTTGTTTTGAAGTGCTTATGGGATTGCATGTTTCCATCCATCCATCCATCCATATTATTTATTTAGTTTTTAAATTATTATTGTGTTGGAAATTGATTAGATTCAAACAAACTGCTTTCATTTTGGAAATTACCATGCACAGCAGACACAGTGCATGTTTTATAAGCCCATTTAAAATCGACTGCAAGTACTTGTCAATTTCAGTCACGCAGGAGGCAGTGTTGTCCTTGTGCTTCTGGCAGTGCACTATGTACGCAGAGCATTTTCCCTAAGTGGGCTCTCAGACAGATCCTTAAACTACAGATGTAGCTAAGCGAACTGTCTTTGGTGCTGCAGCCCCCATGGTCACGCAACCGCAGTGGTTGCGCTATGGGGGGGTCATTTGGAAGCGTGGACAACCCGCAGTGCGATCGCGACAGACACTGTCTTTGCTGTAAATGTAAACGTACATTTTGTGTTAATGCCTAAAGAATACCGCATTGTGAAAGCATATTTTTTCTTTTACAGCGCTGTTTTTATTCGTTTTATGGCATCAAACGCTTGAATTTCAATGAGTGATCTGTGTGCTTCCTTCTTAAACCAATTTGAATTGGATGATCTAGTCATTTTCTTCTTTTTTGTTGTAAATATTGTATATTGCTTGAATTGCAGTTGATGTAACCCCCCCCCCCCCAAAACATGCACATTTTACTAGAAATTCTCTTAACGCCTCACAAGGTTTAAAAATGTGTTCTTCCGATTTAAAAGGCGCTGCTCTGGTTATTCTTTCGAAGTGTCATTTTATTCCTAGTATTAGTTGCTGTATATCCATTACTTGTTTTTATCTGATTTTGGCCAATTTATTGTTTACATGCAGATTTTGTTTTGAAAAATAATATGGGCCGCACTACTTTTAGTTGATTTACAGTTTTACCTAATGTTAGAAAGAACCCTAAAAGCCCTGGCTGTGCAGGTCATTCATCAATGTGTATGCTAATAGAACACTTGTGTTGGCAACAGTCTCTATACCATGTCATACTTTATTGTAACATGCCATTAATTTTGGCGAAATACTAGTGTCATTTTTGAGTGACCACCGCAGTAACATAGAAACATAGAATTTGACGTCGGATGAGAACCTAGTCTACCTGTTTTTCTCTCCTGTAAAACCTCAGACCCTGTTTGATTCTTGGCTTTTTGTTTGGCATTTTTTAAAGCCTTATGTCTGTCCCAAGCATTTTTGAATGCCCTTACTGTATTAGCCTCTTACCACCTGTGTTGGGAGACTATTCCACAACTTATAAGTACTTGTTTACATTTCCCCGTAGCCTGCGTCCATAGTGCAGGAGACGGCACGAGCGACGTCTCTCGCACCGAAAACAAAAACTAGGGCGGCAATGTGTATAGTGCGCACGTTCACAAACGCGACAGGCGACCGGTGCTTAGTGCAACAACCTTGTTTGAATTTGCTGCGCGTCGGCCGGGTCATGTGAGCGGTTTGCCCAATGAGGGCGAACCAGCTCCGTGACATCATCGACATGCCCACGGCACGCCCCACCACATCGCGCAAACATGCAGGTCACGAATCTCGGCAAGTGCACACGTGCCTGTACTATGTCTGAGGCCTTATCCTGCCACCCTCCAGCTTCAGAGCATGACCTCTTGTTCCAGCACTTTTATCAAATATTCTTCCCTCCTGGCCCGTACCCTTTACGTATTTGAAAGTTTCAATCATAAACCCCCTTTTCCCTTCTATCTTATACATTTTATTTATTTACTGCAGGTCCTTTTAGTCTTTCCTGATGAGTCTTATGCCGGAGATCATGCACCATTTTTGTAGCCTGTCTTTACGCAATGTCCAATTTATTTGTGTGTCCAGAATTGAATTCGGAACTCTAGGTGAGTCTCACCAATGATGTAGAAAGTGGCATTACCACCCTCTTCTTTCTGCTGCTGATCCCTCTCCCTATACAACCTAACACCCTGCAGGCTTTCCCCATTGCTTTGTTACATTGCTTGCCTACTTTTAATTAAATGACTCCCAAGTACCTTACTTTTTATTTTTTTATAGTTGTTGACATTTTAGCGCCATTAATTCTGTACTCTGTCATTGGCTTTTCGTGACCTAAGTGCATTATTTTGCACCCAATGAGGCACAGCTGTCTTGAGCAGAAAACTTTCCCCGCCTGCTCGCGCCCCCTCTTTATCTTGTCTTCGGCGTCACGTTGCCATGGCAACAGGACGTCACGTGACCCGCGACAGCATTTGACGCCGCATTGCCAGGGTGACGCATCCCCATAGACAAGGTAAGGGACATTGTAGAGGTCTCACAGGATCCCACGGCATTTAATTTGAATGCCTTGGGGAAGAGCGCAGGGCCTCTGCTACTGCAGCGCCCCCCCTGAAAAATCTTGCACACCCCTGCATTACACTAAACATTGTGGCGCACGAAATTAGAGAGCAGAATGGTGGGTGACAGCTTTGTCTCCATGCGGGGTGCAAGTGTGTGGTTAGTCCTGCATAGGAACTTCCTGTGTGTGATATGTATATATCTATCTCTCGGAAGGGCACTCAAGGTCATTTTTCAACAGTGCACGGGTTTCTCCAAAGCAGGGTACTGATGTTCCTTAGTACGTGGGCATGGTCAGCGCTTAGGCAGTGAGCCCCTGCAGCCGCAATGAGAGCGGCTTTAGCAGGAGCTCGCGCACAGGGGCTAGCCGACCAGAACATTTTAGTTTCAGTGCTGAGGGGAGCGCAGGGCCGCTCCATGACGTCACTGGCCCGCCCCCCGACACGCACCCAGACAGCGCGAGAACTAAGGCCAGGGAAAGCACCCGCTTTCCCTCAGCGCGACTCCGCATGGCTGAAGTCACTATGGATTCCGCAATACGCTTACTAAAAGAGCAATCATTTATTAATACACAAAATATCACTTTTTGGAGACTTGAAAGTCCATTGACCTTTTTGCTTGTACACACACACACTCACTCACTCACTCACTCTCTCTGTTCTGGAAAAAACAGTGACCCTTTTAATTTTTCTTATCTTTTATATTTCCCACTGAATCCCCATGCAAATTTGCACAATTCTAGGTCTGTTATGTACGTTAAGACTATATACTGCCATGGACCCCTGCTGTTAATCCAATGGGCCATTAGTCTCTGCAGAAATGTCACAAATGTTCCAGCATGTACCTGGGTCTTTTTGGGAATTGCCACTGATTTGTTTTAGAATAACCGTCGGCACTACAGTAAGAAGCACAATGTAGAAAATCAACTGATGTCACTGTATTATGTCAACAAGTACAAGATACTCTGGTATTTCATTAAATAAGAAATACCAGTTTTCGCTTGAAACTAGTAAATGGGGTAAACTGTGGTAATCTAATATCAGTCACTAAGATTACTATAAAGTGTGTCTGTTCAAAATGTCCTCCTCCTGCTGAAACGCATTCCAGAAGACTAGAATGCCACTGTCTGCATAATCGATACCGCGTTGATCCAGCTGCTCCCACACCTAAACGATACGTTGTTTTACTAATTAATAATCCTAGTGATCATTCTGTATCTGGAAACATTTTATGTGCAGTAAGACTCTTTGACCATAATTCTTGCTCAGTCTCAAGCACTTTTATAACGTGGACAGGAGTTATTGCTGAACTCAACTTTGATTTTTAAATAAATGTTTTTAATTAATATCTATTCACTACTGGTTTTGTGGTCGGTTGCAGTTCCTAGATGCCTAAAACCACTTTTAACCTATTACAAATTGTTGTATAATATTCAGATGTTTAAATATAGAACCCCTTTCTGTTCATTCATAGATCATGTGGGATCATATATAAAACAAATGAATACATTGACTTGCTTAAATCCTGACTTGTACCATGCCCTTTGTTTAATATTACGTATTTGGGACACTAGTTCTTTGCAACAAGTCTATAACTGTTAACAAAAGTGGCATTGCAAATTATTAATTTTACTTGATCATTGCAATAACTAAAATCTATTCGACTATGTATTAGACATCATGTAACCAATTGTTTATAAAAGTGCTTCTATGTAGGCCTACAGTCTTTATAAAATAAAAAAAGAAGAATATTAGGAAAGGATCTTCAATAGATTTTAATCTGCTCTTTGGATGTGTTTGGTCATGTCATGTAATTTTGCTGTGTCTACTGGAATGATGCATAAATTGCAACTGAATTTATTGTTGCTTCCAGCTGTTACACTTTGTTGATATAATAACCCAAAATAGCACATAATGCATCAACAAAGAGCTTCTGCTATGTTTTACCACTGCTGTTCAGCATCCTCTTGGCTTTAATTTGTCCATTTGTTGCTTGTGCAATTCCTGGACAGTTTTGCCGCTTGTAAATAAGCATTAAACATAGCCATATTAAAGCAGTTTAAAATATATTTTGATCTGCTCCCTTTTGGAGAACTAGTTGAAGAGCCCAGGGATATTATAACAAAGCAATAGTGCACTTCGTTTACACGTTGTTTTCATTTCAGCCTCATTACCTGAATACCAAAAAGCCCTTTAATGGAAATTCTTGTGTGTCTCGCCATTCGCTACTTATGCTTTTTAAACTAGGTATAAGTTTTGCACAAAATGTCATGTAAACAGTTGAATGATTGGTTTATGGTTTTAATGTAACAATCTAAACCCAGTTGCTAAAGGATTTCCCCAGGAAATATGAAGCGTATAATTCTGACTAAAGCTTTAATAATTTTTAAGTCCGATATTTTTTTTTTATTCGTCTTACAATTCCCCTCCACTCTTCTCTTTCTCTCCCCCCCCCCCCCCCCCCATTTTTTTTTTGTTGGCTGTGCATTTTTAAAACAGTCCACAGCTTTTCTTCTGGTTAGTTAGTACACAGAGGGCATACCTGCAAAGGGTCTATCCAGTACACACTCCTGAGGATACACACATGTCACACACAATGCCTTGGACCTTATTTAAACTAAATTGCTAGAATACTTTGTGGTCTTTTTTGACTACACGATACTGTATATCAGACAGCCAATAGCACTAAACTTAGTGGGGTGTGGCTAAGTTTAAATATAATTTTGTGTATGTATATTTATAGTTGTAAGTATTTGTGTTTAGGTGTCGGCCTGCCATGAAATCCAGTTTGTCTTTCTCAATCCTAAAACAGAAAATGCTTGTTGCCTGTCTCAAAAATACATTTCTTTTTCTTGACTCTCTTTGAAACTGGTATTTACGCATGAAACACTTTATTCCTGCTTTTCTTTTTTTTTTTTTTTTTCATTTATAAGATACTGTGCCTCAAAATGAAGATTTCATGGATGGAATACAATGGCTGCCATGGATTGTAATAGAAATCAATAAAGCCAAATCAAAAAGAAAAACACATCTCCACCTTAATGACATTTTGGAAAAGTCTGCTCTATGATTTCAATGTATTTCTAAATGCACATGTGGAGAGTTGCTACTTTGTCCTGGTTATATTTTTGATGCTAGATGTCTCCTAATGTTAAAAGCAGTTGTAATTGAACTGAGGGAGTCAATTTATTTCCCTGTATTTCAGGCAACAAAATATTATATATTTTTTGCCTGTGATTTCAGTGTCACATTAATGCCTTTAACATATTCAGTTGTGATGACAATGCAGCAACCAAGGGGTTCACTTTCATTAAAAAAAATACATATCTGTCTCCTGTGAGGTCACCTGGTCCTTGCATTAATGGGCCAATAAAATAATGAAGACCAATATGTTTATAATTGTAGTGACTGGTGAAAGTCTACAGATGTACCCTAGATTTGACATGCTCTCTAGGTTCTCTACACGGGCCCTGGGTAAATTCCTGACACTATTCTGGCAAATGGGGTGAAGGAAAGATCAATCCCCATTTCTTACAAATTTAAAAATGTAGGATTAAATTCTGACGTAATTCAGAAGGATAGAAATATAGATTTGATGCGGGTAAAATTAGGTGCTTACAATAATATGAAATATGACAGGTTGCATATGTCAGCTATTTGTTTTCTTCTCAATGATTTGAAATGAGTCCTTTCAAGACAAAGATATCCAGACGTGCATTAAAATCATTCAGATGCAACGGTGAGGGTAACATTATTCTAGGGATTATAGGGTATTTGATACACTCTGATTCATTGGAGCTTAAAAACATTCTCTCTCCCTGCCATAAATGCGGTATAGTGAAGAGTTCTAAATCTTTTAATCATTAATATCTGTTGGCACCTAAAAATGTATATTATGTTTTTGAGTGCTTCCAACGGTTTTCCATACAAATGAATGGGCCAAAAATGTACCTAAATGTAATATTTGCTTCCATTAGGTATTTATTTTCCGCTGTTCTGAGCCATTTCATGTTTTTACCTACGTACACGGTGCAATATATTTTATTTGTAAATAATGCAGTTCTGCAATTATAAAAACATATACCTGTACAATAATGGCGCAAGTAAGCTGCTCCCTTTTGGCTTTAGTTTGTTTTATTGTTTTTCCTCATTTATTTTTAAGATTGTAAACTTGCAATGAAATTTAAATCAATTTTTAGATATGCCGTATTTTATTCTAATTCGCCTAGAACTACTTCACTTTATTGTAGCAATGCATCAGTGCTGTGCAAATACATCGTCTCTCGATTTTTACTTTCCTACACAATGCATTTACTAGTGTCTTCTATTTTTAAAGCACTTATTATGTAGTTGATCTTTTTGAATTATTGATTAGATTTTTTTTTTTTAAATCTTTTATGAACTTCATTCTAAATGACGTCCTTTAAAAACAACAGAAGAAGTTGTGTTCTCTCCATTTCCCTTATGAAATGTAGTAGAATAGCCTTGTTTTAGTTTTACGTGTTAAAGCGAAGGGATGTTTTTGGTCTAGGATATTTGGTCGTGTCTGTTTTGCCACAACCAAATGGTCATCGGTGCTTTGCCGCGACTCACCTCGCCGCCTGAAGCTGCCACTGCCGCCGCCGGCCTCTTCGCCGCTATGGTGCCTTGCCCTAAAACACCCTTGCCCTGAAACCGCATAAATTAACACCCTACCCTAACAAGTAATAACATTTACCTTAGAAGTGGCAGGGATTCTAGCGGCAGATCGGCTGCGGTGGTGGGGTGTGTCATGGCAAAACCCTCATCATTATGCAAGATTTTATATCTTTCACTCGGCATTCAGATAATTAAAAAAAAGCTGTGTGTGCTGAGCACGCGCATAGTAAGTGAAACTTCTTTGACTTTTGTCACAGAAATTGTATTTGTGTTGGTGATGTTTTAATTAAAAATCAAAATACAATTTCAGTTACAAAACGCAAATAAATTTGACTTAGAATGCGCGTGCTCGGCACACATCCCCTGTATTGGCTATTTGCACTAAGTGTGAATTCCTTGTGTGTATGTGTGTCAGTGTGTGTGTATGTGTGTCAGTCAGTGTGTGTGTATTTGTGTCAGTGTGTGTGTGTCAGTCAGTGTGTGTGTCAGTCAGTGTGTATGTGTATTTGTGTCAGTGTGTATGTGTAAGTCAGTGTGTGTGTCAGTCAGTGTGTGGGGGGGTGTGGGTGGGTCAGAGTGTGCGGGGGTGGGTCAGAGTGTGCGGGGGGGTGTGGGTGAGTCAGTCAGTGTGCGGGGAGGGGTGGGTCAGTCAGTCAGTGCGCGGGGAGGTGTGGGTGGGTCAGTCAGTGTGCGGGGAGGGGTGGGTCAGTCAGTCAGTGTGCGGGGAGGGGTGGGTGGGTCAGTCAGTCAGTGTGCGGGGAGGTGTGGGTGGGTCAGTCAGTCAGTGTGCGGGGGAGGTGTGGGTGGGTCAGTCAGTCAGTGGGGGGGGTGGGTCAGTCAGTGTGTGTGTGGTTCAGTCAGTGTGTGGGGGGGGGGGGTGGGTCAGTCAGTGTGTGGGGGGGGTGGGGTGGGTGGGTCAGTCAGTGTGTGGGGGGGGGGGTGGGTGGGGTCAGTCAGTGTGTGGGGGTGTGTGTCAGTGTGTATGTGTGTGTGTGTGTGTGTGTATGTGAGTCAGTGTGTGTGTATGTGAGTCAGTATGTGTGTATGTGTCAGTGTGTATGTATGTGTGTGTGTGTGTCCTGCCCCCCTCTCTCCTGACTCTCCCCAGCACACTTGTCCTCCCCCCAGCACACTTGTCCTCCCCCCAGCACACTTGTCCTCCCCCCAGCACACTTGTCCTCCCCCCAGCACACTTGTCCTCCCCCCAGCACCCTTATCCTTTCCCTGCACCCAGACCCTTTCAGCAGTCCGCCCCCCCCCCCCCCCCCCCATTCCTACCAGATCGCGGCACAGAGGAGATGGAGGCAGTGTCGGCGGGGGGAGAGGGAGAAGCGCGTCATCGTCAGCTGGAGCCGACTCGGAGGCTTCTGATGGTGCTGTGGGGGACGTGGGGGACGCAGCGCACTCATCACCCCCCTCCTCCCCCCCCCCCGTTACCGGAGCAGGAGCAGTTCTATGCCTCGGCCGGGGCATGCACCGGGAGGAGAGGCCGCAGGAGATCAGCGCCTGCATAGAGCCCCGGGGAGCAGTGTGGGCTTCAGTGTCCCTGTGAGGAGAGTCATGGCGTCTCGAGCGTCGCCATGACTACCGGGCATGCGCAGCATATCAATGGGCGGGGAACGGGTGGGGAATCAGCGGCGCCGTCACAACTGCGCATGCGCGGCATGGCAGCGGCCGTTAGGAGCGGCGGCTATCGCCGCCGCATATGTCACGATGTGTGGGGGGGGGGGGCTCGGAGGGGGCGATTAGGAGCGGCGCCGGCGGCTATCGCCGCCGCATCTGATTTGTGGAGCGGGTGTGATGTCAGTGTTGGGGTCGGGCTGAGCCAGAACACAGCCCGGCCTCAACTGCCAGCACTGACGTCACATCCGTTTCATTTCTGTCTCCACAATTCTTTTTTGCCCCATCACGAATGAGGTGCCACTAAGGAAGTTTCACTTCAAAAGCTTCATTAAATACAGAAGAATTGTACACTGTAACTTCTATAAAATGTTGTCACATCAAAAGGCATCACAAAGAAAAGATGGCCACCCCTTGTGACCTGGGAATGATATAAGGATATTTTGTGTTAGTCTTGATTGCATTTTTCCATAGTTCCCTTGGTGTTCATGCACATTTTACTGCTGAATTTTATGTTGCCAACCTTAAAAATTATATGCCATGGTTAGATCTTCTATTACAAGTATTTCTGCTTTTCTCATATTGTTTTGTGCCCTCCTCTGTTATCTTCTCATTTCTCAAATGTCTGTATATTAATTCCTCCTCCCTTCCCTACAACTCTGCTGCTCTTCTCAGCCTCACTGCCTCAGTACCAAGAGGAAGGAATGCCCTATCTACATCTCAAGTACGCCCACTGCCTGTCTCTGCCATCACTTATTAGTGGCAGTGTGGAACACTACTGAACCATGTCAAACTACAGCTAGCAATCTGTTTAATGCTTCTAATTATGTTATATTGCAACATACGGCATATTTGGGTTTTGGAAGTACTGTGAGTTTCTCAGAGAATCTTAATCTAAATACTGGAAAGGGAAGAAGAATGGGAGAAAAAAAACAATTTGAGTAATACTAGATGTTTGATTAAATTAAATTTTGGGTCTACCCAAAATTTTATTAGGTCTCTCCAAAAATTGCAAATGCCGCCCCACCCTTCCCCCTCATCTCCGGTAACTAGGAGGAAAATACTAAGGCACGTATTGTTATTTAGAAGACCGACCGTGCCATACTATGTTTCTCCTAGCTACCAGTGCCTCTCTGGGACCCTCAGGATGTCCATTTATTAGATTAGAGAACAGGCTTTAAAGTGTCAGCTTGGATTCATTTTTGACAGAGTGGCTGCATTATTCCTGTTCCTCCCCCTTTCTTTTCCTTATTTTCTTCAGATACCAACAAGCAAAGACTGCTGGTGCTATTACTGATCACTGTGTTAGGCTAAGGCCCCGCTCCCTCAGTCAGCGCGCCCGCACTGCAGACAGGCGGCGCGCTGACAGGCAATTGACCGCTACCTGCGTTCTGTAGGGAGCGGCGGCCGGGGGGGCGTTGTTTGAGCGGAGGGACCCGCTACTCTCCCCCTCCCTCCTCATGACCTCTGCTGCTCCCGTAAATCCCCCCCCCCCCCCCGCGGATGGCTGCAGCGGAGCTCAGATTCAGGGAGCGGGAGATACAAATTTTCTGCCTCTAGCTGGGCGCACCTCCCTCCTCCCAAGCCGGCCAAAAGTTAACCACAAAAAACCCAAGACATACACACACACACAGCTTCCCTCCCTGCTCCCCTCCACTCACACACACAGGCACTTACACACAGGCAAATACACACATGGGGGGGGGGGCAGTGGATCGGAACGGGGATCGGAGCAGAGGGGGAAAATCGGAACGGGGGCAGGGGGTTCGGAGCAGAGGGGGAACACGGATTTGCTCCCTTGCGTGTCTCGTGACGCGACTCTCTCCGAAACTACAAGCTCCTTGTAGCTCCGGCTGGCTGACGCGTCACAGCACGCAGTCAGTCACGCCGGAAGGAGCCAGTGGGGACCTCCATAACGGAGGCAAGCAGCTGGTGGCCAGCGGCCACGCGCGCCGCCAGCTGCAGCGGGACCAAGGCCTAAGAATTGATTTGGTTTGGTAAAAGTTTTTTTGTCTTCAAAACTGATCAAATATTTATAGCCAAGCCATATTCTGTTACAGTTTGTCTCAAACAAAATGACTTCTTTAATTTTCCTGTACCCAACTGGGAATTTTCAGATATCTAATTGTTTTTCTAAATAACAAAGTTCACAAGCTTCACATTCTTAATGTTTAGCCTGAACGTGATTATATGTATGTATTTTTAAATGGTACAATGAAAAGAAAAAAAAAAGTTATGCATTATGATAGTTTGGTTCTATGCTTTATCAGATATATATGTATTGGGGGGGCAGTTTTTCTTTTTTTTTTTTAAATGCATTTGGGAGGGTTGTATATATTTGGGGGTGGTGGGGATTTTTTTTGTGTGTATTTGAGGGTGGGAAGGTTTTTTGTTTTCTTTTTGGTCTATATTTTGTGAGGGGGGGGAGGGAATAAGTGTGAGGAGGGGGATTGAGTAGGGTAATTGACGGAGCAGGGGTAGAGGAGAGAGGGTTGTAATACCTCATTAAGTTTGTGAGATGATTAGGAAATTAGATCATTTGAATTAAAGTTTTAGCCATGTGGCCCGAATCGGTTTTCCTTGGAGCAGTTTGGCCCGTCTCGCTTTACAAGTTGTGCAGGCCTGCTTTATCTTATCCTTGGAATCCCTAGTAATTCATATAGGCCTCTAATTTACTTGCACACCCTCTTAGGTCAAATGTATCAATAATATTGATAAAAGGGCACATCCGTTATTGCACTCACCCAATAACTTTTTAATTTACTGTTTCATCATCTTTTGAGTCTAGCCTTTTCCCTATCTGTAGTCCGACCATGGCATATTCAGGCTATCCTTTCTAATTCCATGCTTGGACAAAAAAATATAGCTAGTATATGGATAGGATGTTTCTGAGAAAGGTGGGGAAGCTGTGAGGCTTGGTATCTTGAGTACAGTATGACTCCGTCATCCACACTCATATACAGTATGACCATTCTAAAATATTTTTTTTTAGTTTTATGATTACAAATCACTCCATTTCAAATAGCAAGCATGGATTTCATTGGAAATGTTGAGAATACTTTTTTTTTCACAAAGGTCAATTCCAGGAATATTGCAACATCTCCCCGCCCTAAAATGAAAGTGAAGTAATGATATACAGGCATACCCCACATTAACGTACGCAATGGGACCGGAGCATGTATGTAAAGCGAAAATGTACTTAAAGTGAAGCACTACCTTTTCCCACTTATCGATGCATGTAATCGTCCTATACACTGGCGACATGTTTTATCCTGACTTGGCTAGTTCCGCAAGCCGGGAGATTTCCCGGCTTGCTAGCCAAATCCCCTCGGCGTGCCGCGCGTCACCGATGCGCGGTTATGCTTCATCGGTTGCCTGCGCCCCATGCGCGCGTGGCGGTGGGGGGTTCCGGGGGACTCGGCGGACCCGGAGAGGGAAGCCCCGATCGGAGGACCGCTCCTCCGAGGCTTCGGCACGCGCACGGGACACCCCGGTGCGCGCCCGGTTACTGTCGCGGCCGAAACCGGGTAAATGTAAGAATAAACTCGGCCGCGACAGTACGTGCATAACTGATGTAAATAACGCATTTGTAACAGGCTCTATAGTCTCCCCGCTTGCGCACAGCTTCGGTACATGTAGGGAGCTGGTATTGCTGTTCAGGACGTGCTGACAGGCGCTTGCGTGAGCAGCCGTTTGCCTATTGAGCGAGATGTCCTTACTCGCGAGTATACTTAAAGTGAGTGTCCTTAAACCGGGGTATGCCTGTAGAGAATGATTTGCTGTGATCTGTTGTAAATTTCCTTCTGCTATGTGAAAATAAAACACCACCCAAGAACTTGACTCTTCTCTGAGCACCTTCAAGGGTAATTTGTACATATATTTTCTGTTTATGGGTATTGCCTTTTACCCAATATCTTGAATGCATGTTTAAATGTCTAAACTATCTCAAAACATCCAGGGGGAGCATGTGGGGAGATAAGAGAACAATATATATATAAGTGCAGACGTTATGTAATAAGTAGGTATACAAGCAATGTCTTGGCTCTTATGGCTGATCTACTCACAGGAGCAAAGGTATATTCACAGCAGTTGGCAAATTGGGTTGCCACCCTTGAAGATATCTGTGAGCTGAACCCCCCTAGCGATTCTCCGTCAGAATTTGCACAAAGGTTAAAAGCATATATCACATTATGTGAATGGAGGATGTCCCGAAACAGCTCACCGCCTCCTACAGGTCAGTCTGCTGGCTTCCGCAGCTCTGTGTCCTGGACCGGAGCTTCCTTCTGCGCCCCCGTCTGCAAGATGTGACGTCAGAAGCCGAGAAACAGTTTGGTAGCTGGACGAAACGCGTAGAGTTTACCAGGGGACCAATTTTGGTCTTGGAGACGATCCGTAGAATCAGCTCTGAATGCAGTGAAGGAAGCTCCGGTCCAGGACACAGAGCTGCGGAAGCCAGCAGACTGACCTGTAGGAGGCGGTGAGCTGTTTCGGGACATCCTCCATTCACATAATGTAATATATGCTTTTAACCTTTGTGCAAATTCTGACGGAGAATCGCTAGGGGGGTTCAGCTCACAGATATCTTCAAGGGTGGCAACCCAATTTGCCAACTGCTGTGAATATACCTTTGCTCCTGTGAGTAGATCAGCCATAAGAGCCAAGACATTGCTTGTATACCTACTTATTACATAACGTCTGCACTTATATATATATTGTTCTCTTATCTCCCCACATGCTCCCCCTGGATGTTTTGAGATAATACTTAACCCTTGGAACCCGTGAAACAGGTCCCACCAGTGAGGTTTGAGCAAGGGGTTTGGCCACCTATTTCCTCAGAATCACTTTTCATTTACTATATATTGATTTCATCCACTAAGTAGCACCTGTTTTTCACCTTTTATCTACACAATATTAAATGTCTAAACTAATCACCACTCTAACTGGTAAATGTATTGCTTTTCAATTTGCAATTGCATTGTATTTACCAAAAAGTTGCAAAATTGCACTGAATACCACTCTCCTTTGTGAAACTAAACATAAGATACAGATAGAGGTCACTAATACACTGTTACAGTAATTCACTTACTACAGCACAAAATGATAGTGTAATAGCCTTGGAAATATGTCTCTGGTTCATTAGCTAGATCCTGTGGGATTATCAGTTTAGGAGTCTCTGAGTCTGGTTCAATACTATATCTTCTGTTGCAGAGGATTCTCATATCTACTGATATAGTTTGGCTGTCTAACACAGTGGTTTCTACTGGGATCAGACGCATTGTAAATGTTTCTGTATTTGATACAGTTTTTAAATGACAAGAAAATGGCAGGGAACCCTTTTATGTATGCCTGGGGAAACCAAAGGTTCCTAGGAACCCTGGTTGAAAAACGCTGGTCTAACCAATGTCCTTTACCTCGTTAATAGGATCAATTGATGTAGCTGTCTTTTCTATGTTGCATAGTCAAAACTAAATGTATGCATGAGTAGCCGCCTTTCCCCCTGTGTCAGGGCGACTACGTGTGCTGCTATACCTGTGTGGCAAACAGGAGGCATGATCCTCCGCCAATGGGGAGTCTGGGGTGTATGTATATCTACTTAACAGCGCCTCCACCTGCGAAGGATCTTCACATGGTAGGATAACCCCTCCCAAGACAATATGCCTAGTAATACACACACAGAATATGGGAAACAGTATTTACTGGGAGGTAATAAACAATGACATCAATAGGAACAGCAATAGACATATATGTATACAAGGGTAAAGAAAAAACAAAAGGCGCAAACCACTGACCACAATGCTTAAGTTATTCAACAATAACAATACAATAATGATGCAATGAAAGTCCAATCTGTAGAATCCTGGATTGAGTGGGATCTATAAATGAAAATGATAGCCAAATATGGTGAAGTATGTATGTATTAATGACACACAGCGTAAGCACAGATCATACTTACGAAATCGCAGAGTAAAATGTGCATGTCAGGATAAAAATCCTTGTCGGGAACTGTAATACAGGAACTGTTAGCCGCAGGAATCACTCCAAAAGACGCCATCTGTTTCCAACGTCAGTATATGTGGATCTCCTCAGCTGGAAATCTCGCGATATTTGCGTGATGATGCTCCGCTTTCGCTTCTGAGTAAACAGAAGCTCCTCCGTGGGTGAAATCAGCCACAAATGCCAATACAACTTTACCACTACGCGTTTCGTCTAAAAAGACTTTATCAAGTGGTATATGTAGCTGTCTTTTCTATGTTGCATAGTCAAAACTAAATGTATGCATGTGTAGCCCCCTTTCCCCCTGTGTCAGGGCGACTACTTGTGCTGCTATACCTGTGTGGCAAACAGGAGGCATGATCCTCCGCCAATGGGGTGCCTGGGGTGTATGTATATCTACTAAACAGCGCCTCCACCTGAGAAGGATCTAACACCTCCCAAGAAAATATGCCTAGTAATACACACACAGAATGTGGGAAATAGTATTTACTGGGAGGTAATAAACAATGACATCAATAGGAACAGCAATAGACATATATGTATTCCAACCCGCGAAATATCCCCACAGTACTTGGTTGCACGGGCCCAAGTGTCCATATCCCAATGACCTTTCCCACCCCCAAGTGTGAGACAGCGCTGCCCACTTGAATGTTGGTGCACTTATGCGGATACCTTCCTGGGCGCTGAACAACAGTCAACGGGCAGCCTGCTCCAATGATGCCTTCCGCCTCCGCATGGGGTGGTCTCCAGCAGGAGCGTCCCACCATAGATAGTCTGTAAACGTAGATGGTCTGATCACAGACCACAAGTTACACGTCACCGTGTGGCGTAGACACTGTGTCCCTGATACTGCACAACACAGGAAAAAGGGTCCCTAACTATGTTCTTCCCTATACAGCTGCAGGGGCCTACTGTGAGTCGGGATCTAACTGGGGCCTGCAAGGGAAAGCTGGCCTAGTCCCAGGGCTACTGGTACCTGGCACCCTACCTCCCTCTTCTGTACCCTGCCCTAACTGCCTTAACTGTTATAAATGCAGCAGCCCTATTGGCTGCCTGGCAACATGTGGTCTGCAGCCCCTGAGGCTGCTGGGACTTGTAGTTTTTAGCGGATCTATGGGTGTAATTGCTGCCGCTGGCATTATACTGGCATGCGCCAGGTCTACAAAGATGGCCGCCGCAACTCTAGATACTATCTGTGCATGCGCGAGCCTTGTATGCGTGCGCACAAACAAAACGGCAGAGCACCGGCGACCCGCTCGCCAGCTCCCTGCAGCAACCACACAGCCATCCCCCTCACGCAGCCTGGAGGTAAGAGGTGGACCTGGCTACACATGCAAAACAGTAAAATTCGTTTAGATCGCTGAAAAGATAGGGTAAATTTGCTTTAATAATAATTACAATAGCCCAAAAGATCACAAGACAATCTATTTTCATTTTCCTCTTTGTTTTGTAAAATGTATAAGACCTCTTTACTTCTTTTATAGTCATTTCATTCTAAGATTTTTATTGCTGCATTTATTAAGAGACAACCCCGTTTTTATTTTTGTGCAGTATTCACTTTAATATATGCTTTTGCAGAACTTGAAATATGTCCAAGTTTACAGTGGAACAACTTATGATGTAGTTCAGAAAAAAAACTCAATGTAGTACTAAAATTCATGGTTACTGTCATTTGCTTTTTTTAAGCTAATGACTACATTTTGGTTTATTACCTAAAATTACTAATGACATATTGGTTTTGTTTTCTTCTGGTTACTATTGTGTAATTCAGCCTGTCACGTTAATGCCTTTAAAGCACCAGCTCTTGAAAAAAGTTTTATTGTAGTATTGCTGCTTTAACCCATTCAGTTGTGATAATACAGCAGCCAACGGGTTAACTTGCAGTTTATAAATACACATTTCTCTGTCTCCTGTGAGGTCAGCTGGGTTAACCTTGTTTAATAGGCCAATGCATTAATAGGCCAATAAAACAATGAAAAACAATATGGTTATAATAGTGACTGGTGAAAGTGTACAGATATATACCAGAGATTTTACACCATCTCTAGCTTATCTGCAAAATAAGCCATTACCATTTGGGTAAATTCCTGAGACCGTCCTGGCAAACGGGTTGACAGACCACACTCTATTTCCTTACAGATTAAAAAATATATGATCGTTAAAATGTAATTCACAAGGATAACAAATATAGATTTGTGGCTGGCAAAATTAGGCACGTTAAACAATATCAAATATGACATTTTTTGGTCTGTGTTGCATAGGTCAGATATTTGTTCCCTCAAAGATGTTAAAATTAGCCCCATCAAGACAAATGTGCATTGAATGCAATGGTGAGGTTAGCAATATTCTAGGGATTACAGGGAGAGGGTTATAGGGTATTTTATACTGTCAGATTAATTTTGTGTTTAAAATCATTCTCCAGGGGACGTGCCCTGGATCTTAACCAAGCTAGCTGTGTTGAGCAGAAGATCATTGCAGGGCAACGACCAATCTTAAGGCATCCAGGTGTTTAATCATACAACATACAGTAAAAATACAAATAACAAAAGCTGATGCGATAAAGTGCATCCCGGTTCAAAGAGGCACAAATCTACCTAATATTTGCAAAGAAAACAAAAGACTAATTTTGAGGCCTGGTGGCTGGGGCCATGCGCTGAATCCGGTACACAGAGGCCCTGTCACAATATCAGCGTTAAAAAACCTGCAAAATAAAATATTCCAATTAATTTGGAAGGGCAAAAAAACTAGGATGGCAAGGTCAGTAATGCTGGCCTCTAGAGGAAGAAGGGGTATATGGGGGTCCCGGATATATTAAAATATTATCAAGCAGCCTAGTTACGGCAGGTTGTGGTTTGGAACACTGACCCCAGGGGTTTTTTTTGCTGGCTGGGTATCAAATCCCAGTATTCGAGGGATACCTCACTAGCAATGGCTCTATGATCACCCGGAAGTCAGGAGGCTGATATCAAAATGTTCAAATTGGGCCCGATGAGATGCAAATGGATTATCTGGAGCAAAAGAAAAAAAACAAACTCACCTCTCCTTTATCTCAACTCAACCCTGTCTTTAATAACCCGGACTTTCCCCCGGGCTGTGAGCCATAGCAATTTGATCAGTTCCAAAGTAAAAACATTAGAACAATAGCAGACCTCCTGAACAAAGGGAAGCTCTTTAGCTTCCAAGAACTCCGTAGTAAATATGAGGCTCCAGATATCCTCCACTTATTCAAATATCTTCAATTAAGACATTTCCTACATAAAAAAAAAAAATCCTGAAATCTAGCCTTTCCTGAAATTTCAAGTTTTGACTCATACTGTCAAAGGGGAATCTATTAGAAGGGACTGATTACAAGAATATACCTTGGGATAGAGGCATCAATAGATACCCCAGATCATAACTATATGCTCAAATGGGCCGAAGATTTAAGCATAACTATTGATAGAGATGACTTGGAGGACATCTGGGAGTACGCAGCCAAAACCTCAATCTGCACCACGACAAAAGAAAATATATATAAAATACTATTCCACTGGTATCTAATACCAGATAGGCTGAGGCAGATCTATCCGGAGATCGCTGATTTGTATTGGAGGGGTTGTGGACAGAACGGGATATGGCTCACATATGGTGGACCTGCCCCACTATACAAATTTTTTTGCTTGTGGTTCAAGAGATAAATAGGGACACAAAAGTAAGGGCAATACTACCGTTTGGGCCGGGTGGTCGACTGGGTAGATAAGGGTTACTATCCTTGTCTCCCCCCCCCCTCCCCCTGCTTACCCTCCTCCCCCCCCTCCTTCCCTGTTGGTTTTTACTTAATTTTTTTTGTTGTTGTTACCCCAAGTACAACTGTTATTAAAAATCTAGGTAATACTCTGCATTAGTCGAAATAGATGATTGTTAGACTCATGGCTATGTCTCACTCGGTAATTGGAACTTTTTGATTTATATCTAAAATGATGTTGTTCTGTTTTCAATGCATGAATACTGTTAGCTGAATTACTGTACCTGACTGCAGATGTATTTTGTCAATATTCATATGCTAGAAAAATTAATAAAAAAATTTGAAGAAAAAAAAAAATCATTCTCCTAGCCATAAATGTCACAAGCGATTGATGAGTGGGAGGTAAGACACACTCGCAAAAGGTTGGCCTGTCTTTGTCATGGGCGCAGATTTTGAGCATAAAAATCATGCCTTTTGGGTAGCAAAAGTAGAATGCAACATATGAGTGTTATCCATAACACCGGAGTTCTCATATCTTGAAAGTCAAGACCTCTGATGGTAACTAAAATTGTTTATATAGCTTCTCTGTTTCATCATTTTCTGCGACTGTCTGCATCTATATTTTGTATGTTTTGTTGCATACCTTTTCCGTAAACAATTACTATACCATTTTTGGTGCAATAAATGTAAAGATGTGTAGCCCCCTTTCACCGTGTCTAAGGGACTACCTGTGCTGAGTACCTGTTTAACGTACAGAAGGCCTGACCCTCCGCCATTGGGAGCCTGGGGTGACTGCGGTTACTCTCGTTACAGCGCCTCCACCTGAGAGGGATCAGAACGGAGCTGGATAACCCATCACAGGAACCAATATGGCCAGTAAATACACCTAATATATATAGGTGTGTGTGTGTGTGTGTGTATGTATATTATATTATATTTTTTACTAACACACAGTATAACAGTTTAACACAATAATAGGCAATATTATACCCACAACATACGCCATCCCGGTGGAACCCCCCACAGTACTGAGGTGCCCTGGGCACCTAATCGCCCCGGTGTCCACAAGGTCAGGCCCAGCCAAATAGTGTGTGTGGAGTAGCACTACCCAGTGTATGGCCTTTGGTGCACTTGCAGATACCTTCCTGGTGTTGGCCAAACCAGGCCAAACTGTAAAGTAGATCCGTCGGACTGCAGATTGAGCCCACGACGTGGTCTATCAGATCCTTCCACAAAGGCGTCCGCCTCTGAGGGAGTTCCCATTGGAGTGTCCCTTTAAATGTCTATGGTTGCCTGTGGTCTGGTCCCAGACTGCAGGCCACACACACCGCGTGGTGTCCATCACTGATGCTCTAATACTGAACTAATGTATTAATGGGAGTGTCCCTATCTGGGGGCCTTCCCTACAGTACACAATCTATTGGTGGTCGGCGTCTAGCTGCGACATGAGGGGGTATCTGGCCTAGTCAAGAGGAGCACCTCTCCCTGGACCTTACTTCACCCCTTGCTGTCGTGCTTCCAACTGGCGTGCTCTCCTCAGCGCGCCAAATTAATCTCTTACCTCCTCCCTGCTTCTAGGAGCTTTATAGGTCATGCTGCAGCACGTCTAGCAGCCCCTGAGGCTGCTTGGACTCGTAGAGCCTGGCTAATGGCCGCCGCACTATTGAAGCACTGCGCATGCACAACACCCAAGATGGTGTCCCCCGCTGTCGGGTGCGTCGCAGAGCTCCGACGACTCGGTCGCCTGCCTGCAGGCTCTACCTAGCGTTCTCTGCAGCACCTACTCCACCCGCAGTCCCGGCAGCTCAGCAGTAGCCTCCCACTTAGCCCGCATCGGAGTTAAGGGGACTCTGCTACAGATGTAATAAGTATTGTCGTTGGTGTCTAATTGAATCTCGTGCCTTTTTTAAGAGATTAACAGCTTTTTCAGACACATTTTGCTACATTGGGTTTTTTGTGTGTGTAAACTCCTGGGAGTGATACCGTAAATTATTCTTGGTGGTGGCAGCATCATTTAGGTGTAGTGTGATGGTTTTTGGGGAGATATTGCTCATTTTTAGTCCCCTACGGAGAAGTGTCATCTGGATAGCTGGATGTTTTAACCCCTTTCACATAAGTCACATACACGGGTATGGCATTCGTGACACAGCCCTTTAAAAGTTATGTAACCATTGCTTATTTTTGAAAGGTGTAATTTAAAGCAGCAAAACAATTTGAGTAAGGTAGGGGGAAAAAAAAGTTTTAGTTTCCATGTTAAATAATTCTACTCTTTTTCACATGCTGAGTTTGCATTTGCAGAAAATGTACTCGTCGGGGAAATAAAATGTCTGCTGCCATTGACACGCATAGACACAGAGGTTGCCATGGTAACAACTGGTGCAGTGAAATAACAAACAGATAAAAATTAGTCATTTAAAAAAAAAAAATGAAAAGCACAAGATAGACCAGCAGTTTATGATTTAATTCTTGATTTTCGGTGGAATTGCTGCTTTAAATTGAAAGCTTTTCTGCTTATTTAAATAATAATAAAAATAACATTTCAATAATACAACTGTTCATATTACTAGCGGCAACAAGTCAGCCTTACTATAGCTCTTACCTCTGGATTGTTATAGAACGGGTGTGCAAACTAATTAGTCTGCGCCCCCCCCCCCCCCCTGCCTGCTCTCCACCACTGCTTCCGTCCCCCTGACTGCTCCTCTCTTACCTTTTTGTCCGGCGTCTTCTGACATAACGTCATGGGACGTCACGTTGCCATAGCGACACGTCGCCAGAAGCCACCGGAGACCAGGTAAGTGAAGTACAGAGGCCTCGTGCGTGCACCACCGGCATTTACTTTAAATGTTTTGGGGAGGAGCGCAGGGCCTCCAAGTGCTGTTTCCCCCCCCCCCCCCCCCCAAAAAAATAAAATCTTACCCCTGTTATAGGAGAGGGTTCTCCTTGGCGCTAGTCCTCAGTAACAAATGCAGTGTGCAATATGCGAAGAGAAAATATAATGGAAACAGTGTATAATATCAAACAGTGTAAATGTTGTACTTCAATACAATTGAATAGTATGTACAGGTGCAGTCCACTCACACAGTGCATTTAGAGAAATTATAACAGCAGTGGTCTATTATATTTGATCCGCAGCACCCATAGAGAACTGTGGGGGAATTAGTCTAGCTACTATATGTAACGCACTTTTCCCCCACCCCCGGGAGATATAGCGGCTACGGTGTATGGTGCGTTACCTGCGGCTCACAGGAGGCCTGAACCTCCGCTGCTGGGAGCCTGGTGTGTGCCTAATCCACCTGCGCGGGATCCTAACAATGTGGGATAACCCTGTGCAGGACAATATAATAAACACACACCAGTAGAATATAACAGGTTTTACTGAACAGGATATTATGCACCAATACCCTGATGTCCTTTTACCCAATGTCAAGGCCCACCCAAAAGTGTGTATGGTAGCGCTACCCGTGAACCGTTGGTGCACTTTAGTTGAGGTACCTGCCAGGTACTGTAATAATACCCAGTGCGGCCGATTTAACAGGGACCCTGGAGACCCAGCACCGTCGCAGTCAGCGAAGCCTCTGCCTCTGCGTGGGGTGGGTTCCAGCAGGATGGTCCCACCAATAAAATAGTCTTTAATCATGTATGCCTGTATCGGGTCCCAGACTGCAGGCTTTGCTTCACAACGTGGCGTCTTCACTGGCACTATAAACTAACTATATACAGCTACTGGGGAAATATCCCTAGCTAGGGGTTTCCCTGAAGCAGCCACAATCTAATTAGGTGATTGGGAACTATCTTGGACCTAAGGGGGTTAATATGACGCAGTCTGGGTGCCACTGACACCCAGAACTTATGTTCCTTGTCTCAGTCCTGGCTCCAACTGAACTAACTGTCAGCTTGCACTTCAAGCGCTCCCAAAGTTCCAATCTCCCCTCAGGAACAGCCCTATTGGCTGTAATGTGTCACATGACCTCAGCTCCTGGGGCATTCTGGGGAGTGTAGTTCATACATAACAACATAATGAGGAGGAAGGGGGGGGGGGCAGATTGAAATATGGCTACATATATATCCCCTTTGGTAAATGCAGTGCATATAAACATAAACCAAATTACATAAGAACTCACTTCAATGTTTGCATCTTGTTGGGGATTATTACTCCTTGGAAATGGTGGAATGCACGATTTAATAAGGTATGTTCATCATTTACATATGTAACACCCCTATCTCCGACCAGAGAGATAGGTGGGTACAGTGAAAAGTAGAGGGAATTAAACAGTTTCACGTTAAACAGGTTTGGGACCTGAATAAAGGGTGTAAGAGCTTAGCGGTTTACCTGGTTGCATCAACAGGACAGGTTTTCTTCAGGCGCATCTCAGGGTAGCTGGATTCATGCAGGCTTGTATAAGGAGTAAGTTGGAATAATTGTTCAGGGCGCCAGGAACTTTTCAACTGGGTTTATTAACTTGGAACACATCTCCATATGCATTCACACATTCATGAAGAGGCACACATAATGGCTCATCTCTATAAAGAGCCAATTGCCCTGCTCAACACAATCCCACTATCCTTTAGTCTGGAATCGTTGGCAGGTCACTCAGGCCTCTTCCAAGTCCTGTGATAAAGACTACTCCCTCAGTGAGTTTAATGGCCTTGGTTCCTGTTTCTTGGGAACGCCTAATACAGTACTGGGATACTGTCCCTATGCTAAACTCAATACAAGATGTCCTAATGGCCAGCCAGGATAGCTGAGACCTCCCTCGGACACCCTGGATATTAATGTGCTTCTCTTTATGGTCTGGCTACAAAATGGTGGCTCCCCACCTTTTATACTCTGGGGCGTGGCCAACAATCTACCCCAGTAACTGAGCAGATTAGAATGGGCAATATCATTACACCATATCATGTGACATAACTGACAGTTTCTAGAGCTAACTCTAACCTTTTAAAGAGAAACATATTAAATACTAAAAGGCAATAATGCCAGGCCCTGCAAGGGATTAACCCGACACTGCCTTCAGGGACTAGTACAGACTAGAGATTTCTAGCTCATGGGCATTAAGTGGTACACCCAACAACAACAACAACAACAAGTAAATAAACCACACTTACTGCATTACTGATTGGTTAAAATTCCGGGCATTATCCAATCAGAGAGCAGGGATTTCAGTAATGCCCGGAATTTTACTGCTTTAGCCTATAATCTTTCATACAACCTATCATTTCTACCAGCAACCTGCATAGGAGTACTGTGCACCCATGCAGAGGCAGAACTAGTGAAAGGGTGCCCAATTGCAAGAATAATTTTAGGCCCCATGGAGGCAGCTCGGATCCTGGAAATTCTGCTACCTCTTGCTTTGAAGCTCTGGTACCCATGGCAGATATTATCATGAGTCAGAACAGTACTGCTCTTAACAGGAAAGGCCACAATAAACAGGAATGTGGTAGAACAAACAAAGACAGTGCTGTGTGATTAGAGTTGCCAGGGCAATCAAGGTAAGCGGACATTTTCCTTTAGTCCTAATTTAGTTGCCACTTTTTCACAGGATTTTTTTTCTTTTTAGTCCTGTTTGCCTTTTCAGGAAATGGAACAGAACAACGTGTCCTGCCAAGCAGGATTAATCTAAGTTAAGACCTTTTTAAATCTCAAGGAAGAAAGCCTTAATTGTGGTAACACTTTCCATTTGTACTTCTGTGTGTGCAATGTATGTACACGTATGCAAATACCACAATATTTTTGTTAAGAAAAAAAGGTGCCTGAATTGTAAACAAGGAAAATATTTCATATCCAAACTACATTTAATAAGCCATTTTTGAAGCGGCAATCCTCCTATTCATTTTGTATTCCTTCTTCCAGAGCTGAACTGTGCTATTTGTATCTGTTGGGAACCCTGCTCCTGATACATTTCTGTTTTTATTTTCCAGTTGTTCTGGTCCCCTAACTCTCACTATTTTTCTCATTGAACATAACAGGGATGGAAAAATCCCGGGCACCTAAAATGTTCCCCCCTGGCGGGCGACAATGCTGTTTCCAGTGATGACTGACTTGTCAATCACCCCTGTGACCAGCAACAGCGCACCCCAGTGATAAGAGATTTTTTGTAAAACTTTGCACTCCCCTTTTACTGAAGAGCTTTGCAATAAGAACGGCCTGGACTGTTTTTTAATCTGGGTTTTTGAGCTGCACTGTATGAATTCTAATTCTGTTTCACATTTCATGGCACTAATTATCACCTCGAGCACAGTTTGATTAGTTCGTTTTGGTATACGTTTGGCACACTGGTTTGTAACACCCTTTATATTTACGGAAGATATTGTCAATCTACTCATATTTTTTTTAAATGTCACTACTTTTCAAACTTGACTAGTTTGGAGATGTAGAGTCTGTGAATTTCATATTTCAGCCTCATACCTTCAGTGGCTTTTTTTTTTTGCGCAAGGTGGCATCTGTATGTCTTCCATGATAAATATTACTATTCATGTTAATTCACAGCATTGGAAAGTTGGGGCTGTCATAATACACGACTGGCCGTGTATTTGAAGAAATTCCTTTTTGCTGTACTATTTTTGTTAAAATAATTTGAATAGGTCTGTATTTGGAACTTATTTTTGATTCATTTATTAATATCTAGGAATGAACTGAATTTAGAACTAATTAAGACACATTGCTTGTTTAACAACTTAACATGATCAGACTGAAGCCGCCAACATCCATGCAACACCACAACGTGCAGAGATGGGGAAAGGGAGATCTCAGTGACAGCACTTATGTCACAACCACTATCCAGGCACAGTGCAGAATGGATTGACTGCAGGTTTGGACCACCCAGCCTCCACTGAGAAATCATCCTAGACGGCATCAGGCAGCGTATAGGTCACCAGCACTGGCCGGTGAGGGATTCCTCTACTGCTTCAAAGAGATGCTGAGTCCAGTGTAGGACTGAAGCATACAGACCGCTTGTACAGATGGGTTTTGCTTAAAGATGCCAGTTGTTGTGTTTTTTTTTCTCTTGACATATCCAGGTTCACATTGAGGTGAGACAGCCCTGTACATAAAGACAGCAGCACAACACCAATAACTTTATCCATTCTGTTTTGTGGAACATATCTTCTTCTTTTATTGGACATTAAGGACATACCCATACATTACAACCACCAAGCGCACTATATACTACAATATATACTTCTTTGTATTTAACTTATGTACCTGCCTTTGTGCTATTCGGATGATGACAGAAGAGATGGCATCCCAATGCTACATAGTTTCTATGTCGTTAGACATGCTCTTCTGTAGCTCTTGAGAAAGCCACAGGAAATGTAACTTTGTACCAGTAAACTGGTACCCAGAGTGTTGCAATCAGTGATGCAGAATTAATGGTTGTTTCAATGGTGGCATGCCGTTCGGGTCCTGAGGCAGCAAAGCAGCCCCAAACCATCACACTCCTACCACCATGCTTGACGGTTGGAATTAGGTTATTCTGTTCAAATGCAGTGTTTGGTTTGCACAAACACAAAGTTTCTCATTGAGGCCAAAAATGTCTTCCTTTTGACTCGTCTGTCCAGAGAACATTGTTACAGAAGTCTTGTGGGTCATCTATGTGCTCTTTGGTTAACTTCAGAAGATAGCAATATTCTTTTTAGAGAGCAATGATTTCCTCCTGGCTATCCTTTCATGAACACAATTTTTTTTCCCCCTGGATGTTCATGACTTGACTATCATATTTACTCAAGGCGAGAGTGGCCTTCAGATCCTTGGATGTTACTCTGGGGTTCTTTGTGACTACCTGCATGATTTGTCAGGTTGTTGTTGTTAAAGAGATTTTGGTAGGATGGCCTGGGTAGAGTGACTGTGGTCCTGAACTTTCTCCATTTGTCTGACAGTAGATTGGTCCAGCCCCAAATCCTTAGAAATGCTTTTGTAAACCTTTGTAGACTGATTAGCATCAATAACTGCTTTTCTGAGGTCCTCAGAGATTTCTTTTGATCTAGGCACGATGTGTTTCCACATACCTGTATGGTTAAGGCCAAACTCATAAAGTTTCTGATCTTTAAATAGGGTGAGGCCTCCCAAACTAACACTTGAAGATCTACCTCATTATTTAAACACCCGATTGTAATTATCCCCTTTATTTAGCGGATAAAACCAGGGTTTCATTTACTTTTTCACATGCCCTGACTCGTAATTGCTCATTGTTTGTCTAATTCATACATCATTTTGTTTCAAAAGGTAGTGAATTGATTAATATAAACCCTATTGGATATTTAAGAAAAGTCTAGTTTTGATTCAAGAAGGTTATCAAGGAAAAACCTATGACGTGTGTATATTAGTTCGCCGACCCCAGTGATATGGTTAAAAGGTTTGGCTTGGGAGTGACAAAATAGAGCATATACATTTCACCCATTTTCAATTCTAAAAAAATTCTTCTTTCCTTGCTCATAAATATTATAGCTTTATGGGGCAATTCAACAGCTGTTCTGCTTGTTTACAAGCTCATTCATGTATGTTGTAGTGTCTAGTGACTCACGCCGGAATATAAAAATAAAATTTTGCTGAAATTTTGCTTGGGCTGCTGATTGTCATGATTCACTGGGAGAGAATTAATGCAAAGAAATAACCTACGTCAGGTTCTTTATTAGTCCAAACTGTTGCCCTGTAATGCTAGCATTCATGAATGTAAATATAAAAATTACTGTCTAGCATTTGATGACACAATTTTACTCATGATGTAAAGACAGTGATGGAACTTGCGACACACTTTAAGGCGCGTTTGATTCTGTGTAACAGTAGTCATTGTTTGTCATCATAAAGCAAGAATAGAATTGAGCAAGACCTATGACATCTTTGCAGATGTAGCCCTAGGTCTACTAAGCAGTTATTAATTAAAAGAAAGTAACCTTGTTAAACAAAACAGGAACAGGCATTATTTCTCCTGGTTTAACTCCATATTGAGTAAGGTAATTAAATGCAAAAATAACTACTGGGAAATAATTCATATGAATAGTGTTTACTGGAGGAATTTCGTCATAGTGTACATCTGTGTCGCCCCAAAGGCAGGTGCCTGATGGGGCTCCTCTGGAGCTGCTCCCTTCTGCACAGGACCAGTGTGCTAATGGTTAACATTTGCTTGTACATTGTGGAACGTCAACCCCACTGTCATGGTAGACCAGGCAGTTTACACCTTTTTACCAGGATCATTCATTGAGCAAAACAAGATAATGAAATAAATTGTAATTTATTCGGCATAAATTCGCATACAAATAATGAAACCCCAAAATAAAGACGAAAAGGTGCAGGGAACTCTAAATAAGAGTTTTACCCTGACCGGAACTTAGCCCGGAATCTGCTGGTTCCCAAATCGGCGTGAAGTTCCACACGCCACCGCTCCCTTCTCTCCTGAGAATTTGGACTCTTTTGACCGCAAGCTACCACCGATCCTTTGGACCAGATATCGGCATTAAATCCCTGCCGCAACCGCTACGTTATATTTTGTGAACTTGGGCGCTGAAAACGGGCAGACTTTTCAGGCTTGAAATCGAAGCCGGTTGCTCTGCTATTCACGCAAGAGCATCTTTGAAAAGCCCGCCCGCACTACTTCTGCTTGAAATCTCAAACCTGATTTGCTCAGACGTTTCTTATTGTATTTGAAGTTTCATTCATGAAACGTAGCAGCCAATCATCGCGTGGGAACTTTCTCAGTAACCAATCGGAACCAAGCTAGTCTGAAAAGCCGGGTCAGCGGGAAATCTGAAATTGCCAAGGGACATGCACAAGTTTGCCACCTCTGTCCCAGGCTATCTCATGCCACACACTGGGTCAGGCTCCACTAAGTCTGGCAGAACAAATCGCAGCCTGGACGACTGCCATTGTGTCCTGGACTTGGGTGCTTGAGCTCTTCCTTGCTACCCAAATGGCTTTCACACCACCTGTATCCTCTGGCTACTTTGAACTCCGATATCCAGCAGACTTACTGGCACCTATGGGTTAGCACTGGCAGCCTGTCTGAACATTACAGTACACAACAGTACATTTCAATATATTAATAAAATAGACATGAATACAGCCCTAAGCCCTGGACATGGGGACTAGAACACTTTTATTTATATCCGCCTGTATTCCCAACACACTGTCTATTGGACTTAGACTGGATTCTTAGAGTCCCCTCTCAACCTTATCTACGGTTGGACCGCCCATGAACCCAATACAGGTTCTGGGCATTAACTGTGGTATCCCCCTTAACCTAGGTACCCCTTTAGTTACAGAGACCCTTTTCATCCCTTTGCCCCATTTACCTTTCTGGGCTATGCTGAAGCAGGGAACCCTAGCAGTGAGTCACGCAAACGTTTTCAAGGAGAGATATTGCAGGGGCAATGTGCATACATGTATCTCTGAATCGGGCATGATTTCCAGGTACATTTTTAGGGGAACAGACAACACAGACCCCAACTACGTAGGCACATTCTGACAACAATTCCTCTGCAAAAAAAAAAAACTTTAACTCATGCTCTAGCTATCCCTGCTCACTGACATGCCCGGAAAGATAAAAACACCTAAAAACACTTTATTTATGCAAAGTACATGTAAAGCATACATTGTTACTGGGCTCCAGAGCTAACTCTTTTGAACCCTTATACTCTGATCAGGGGCAACCAAAAATGGGTTTAACCTTTTATTTAGAACCTGGTTACCCCCTCACCGTCACACTCACCCACTTGAATGTAAATGAGCCAAGAGGACAAAGAACTTTGTATTCGCAGCTGCATTCAATCTGAACCCCTTCAGTGTACATCTGTGTCGCTCCAAAGGCTGCAGCCACGCTGCCGCTGAGCATGCTCATTCTTGAGAGCGGTGATGTCACCAACACTAAGCATGAGCGCAGGCTTTCCTGCATAATTTTGCAAGCGCGAGCGGGGGGCTTGGATTGGGGCTATTTCTGTGTGTAATGTGTGGGTGTGTGCGCGCCATTTGAGGGTGGCCGTGCAGATTCACATTTACTGAAGTAAATGCGCCAAAGGGACACAGCCAAAGGGTGTGAGCTGTTTGCTGCCGTTCACTGATGTTTGGTGATGTTAAAGCTTCTCTATTTCAATCTGAAACTCACCAGCCCTTTATCCCTTGTACGCAATTTTCCAACTGTATCTGTACATGAAATGTCTGTGAATTGACGGTGTAACCTCTGCTCTTTTAATGTAGCCATGTATTGTTATAACTCTATGCCCAGGACATACTTGAAAACGAGGTAACTCTCAATGTATTACTTCCTGGTAAAACATTTTTATAAATAAAAATAGCATGTATGTGTATCAGCATGTCTATATGCAAAAACACTGCCATGTTAACTGAACTATTTCAGAAAGCCCTAGTTCTCAGTATCTTCTTTGCCTATTTACAGCTATATACAGGGTTATTCATTAAACTACGATAGTGCAGATTAGGACACTATTGCAATTAAAAAGGAGTTTTAGTGCGATCGTGTCCAATCGAAATTATTGTAGTTTGAATAACCCCACAGAAGGAAGGGAGAAACTGGTGAAAGTGAAACCACCCCCCTTCTTCTGGATGTCCAAATGCCCAGTGGCGACCAGATTTCATTGCATTTGGTAGTGGCACTATATTCTGCATAATATTAACATGTTGGATTATGATATTAGAAAACCTGTAGTAATATTCATTATTCAAGAGAAATATTACGCTACAAATGTCTCTTCAGATAATATCTGAACAGTAATCTCCTTTCTAAATTGATTGCAGCGACCTAGCTGATCACATTCATTATCTTTTTGATGTACTCCTGTTACGGTTTTATATATCATTCCAGTAAGTAAAAATATCACTTGTGAGCACATTCACATGTATCTCTTGGTACGGTAAGGATAATCTCGCCAGGTTTGTGGCAAAAATGTCAGCATTTAAAGAGCAAGTGGTGAGAACTTGGCGGGCCAAGTCAAATTCGCCAGACGAGTGGCGAGAAGCGTGATTTCGCCATTGCAAAAACATGCACGATTCCAGTAGCTCCGATGCGCATGTACGCGCCAATCGGAGGTACTATATGGCGCGTTCGGGTGAAATTTTGCCCGCCACCAAAAGTTGGCTGTATTGTAGCCAGATACCGCGCGCCTCAGAATGGCGGGTTTCACGCCAAGTGAAACTCGCCTACGTAACAATTTAATGCACACCGCGCTACCGGAGTACCCTGCATAGGAAACAATTAAATGCCAATCCTGTGGCGGATTTAAGCCTTTCCTGGACGTACCTCTCTGCATAAGCCCCACAATGTTTTCACTGCAGCTAGGGATTCTATACCAACCCAGTTATACTTGTCACAAGTGTTCTTTTTAATATTGTGTTAGTGGCTTTGACACCTGACATGGATGATTGTTAATTTGGGAAGTTATTTTGATTACAGTCTCTAACTGAACATTTGATTTAATTACATCAAAGTAGGTAGATGCCTGAATAGAAACTAAGTATCTTGATCGTAACTTCTTTCTAATCTGTTGCTTACAATAAACCAAGAGGCTTTTATTTCATTGCTATTGTGTAAGATTTCTCTTTACTTGGCTGCCTACAGTACTTGGTGCTTTGCTATTTTTGTTTTAAACGTTAATTATCCTCTTAACACTTAAGGGAGTCTTTTTGTACATTGAATGAAAAGCAGCAGTCCTTCCACAAAAGGTTTTCAGGACAAAAGAAAGCAAAACACATCTATAAATATTCAACACATTGTTTTCAATTTTTACTTTTATTCACACGGAGCCATTATGGAGCAAAACCACGTCTTCTAGGGAAGTTTAGCATTCTATACTGTCAATTGTTTAGAAATCTTGTTCGTAAGGAATATGCCGAAATGAACAGAATTTCTATATAATGAACACATGCTGTACTGTATATTGTTCTGCAGCAAACTAATTTGGGGGGTCGTGGGCAGCTAGGATTGTTTTTATTAAAGGAACGAAGAAAAAACCTCTGAGATATTAAAAGCAGGAATACTTTAAACCATTGTCGGTCCAAAAATAGGTATTACACTCATTTTTTTTCCCTCTTTCTTTTTATCAGATTAAATTATATAGGGTTTAAAATATGCACATGTAGTGTACTGACAAGATGAAAACTTGCCTAATAAACGGGTTAGAGGATTTTACACAGACCTGGTTCACAGAGCAACAGAAATGTCCCATTATACTCAATGGAAATCTTTTCATTCAACTGTGACAGTTCTGTGTTAAGGCGCTATCATACAGAGACTTCCACTGACTTTAAATGGTGTTTGTGTGATTGTTCTTATAACCCATTGGGAGTTATTTACAATCTCTACAAGAGGAATTAGCAACTTCTATTTCACGATTGGTATTTAAGATGACATTGGATGGGTAGGCAAGATGTAATTTTCTTCTTTTTATCATTCCTAATTGTGAAATCCTTCAGTAGTTCCTGACATATATTTATGTAAAAACCTTTTTCTCCAGGGTCCACAATAAAACCTGCTTACCGGTTCGTGTAAATATTCACGTCTATATACGTAACAGAGGTGTAGAACTGAAAACTGGCACATGGAAGATTAGAAAATAGAGCATTTATAATGTTGAACGCTGAATCCATATAGAGAAGACTTGCCAAGGTGTGTGTGTGTGTGTGTGTGTGTGTGTGTGTGTGTGTGTGTGTGAACTCACACTAATAAACATGATTTAGCAAGAGAATGATTTGATTGCTCATTTTGATTATCCAAAAAGCTTGCGTAAAGACGCCTTCATACATATTTGAGCCTTACTGCTGCTTTAAAATCTGTATGTAAATTAGTATTGATTTTAGTATTTCATTTTGATTGGTTAATATGCAAGCTGAAACTATAGGTTACTCCCCCTTGTTAGAGAGTGGGTGGATCTTTCCCCAACATCAGCATTTCCGCGAATATGGTGTTTCATCGCAGCAGCGGATATTCGTGGCTATGTCTCAAATACGCATGTTCACTTTTTTTTTCCCCCATCACTGAGACATTTGCACATGAATGTGAATCTCTGCTTATTCGCATTCGGAACAAATGTTTGTTTCGACACTTGTTTTGGGAGGAGTATAGACAGGGGTACAGTTTCAGGTCCAAGTCATTGTCTGCGTCTGAATTCACGGAGTCCCAGATTGGTGGTTGCTGATACTGTTCATGTACCTCAGAGGAAGCCAACCAATAGGTGAAACGCCAAGGACATCGTACTGCAGTATCAGAACTCCATAGACACATAAATAATGGAAAGACGGCGTGCATGCTGACCCGGTGTCGAGCTGATACCAAGAATTGTCCGGTGTGGGTGAGTATGTGCCCTTATGACACTCAATGCTTATTTTTGTCTGGGAATGTGTCATTTGTTTTTCATTTTAGTAAATGATTTCATGCTGTGTACTG